>NC_062974.1:22375118-22604009 GCF_023078275.1 Leguminivora glycinivorella
CGGAAAAGTTTGCAACGCGGCTTTTTGGCAAATAAACTTTTTTTTTTAATATATTGGTGGTTTTAATTGTGTAATGTACATACATACATACATACAATCACGCCTGTATCCCAAAAAGGGGTAGGCAGAACACATGAAACTACTAAAGCTTCAGTGCCACTCTTGGCAAATAAGGGGTTGAAAGAAAACGAAACTGTGACATTGCAGTGACAGGTTGCCAGCCTCTCGCCTACGCCACAATTTAACCCATATCCCATAGTCGCCTTCTACGACACCCACGGGAAGAAAGGGGGTGGTGAAATTCTTAACCCGTCACCACACAGGCAATGTAAATTAAAATAAAAATTAAATTAAATTAAAAATTAAAAAAATTAAATTAAAATTAAATTAAATTAAGTGTAAATTGTGTAATGTGTTATTCAATATTTAGGTTAAGTTAAGTAGGTTTAGTTTATTTTAAATGTGTACTCTTTTTTGTGTTTTTAATGTTAAAAAAAAATGAAAAGTGAAGACAGAGTCTAAGATGGAGCTCACCGATTCAGTAATAGCCTATTCAATCTTACTTCAAACAGACCGAAAAAAAACAGACCGAGGTCGTATTTTTCAGGGAACACCGATGGTGGGAGCGCGTTCCATTCCTTTGCAGTACGCAACAAATACTATTAAGGCCCACTTGCACCGACCACTTAACTCAGGTTTAGTGGGCTGTCATCTGTCAAATTCCATATAAAATGGTGAGTTAACCCTCGGGTTAACCCTCCATTTTTGTTAGTGCAAATGGCCCTAAGAGTTCTAAAAATAGTGACGTTGAACACTTTGAGACCTAAAATTAAATTACGAATCGAATGTTCTATAATGATGCCGTCAATTTTATTAGGGAAATGAGAATCAATTTGCCCATGTCCACCTTTTTAATATTGGTGTCATATTATAATTATCGACTCAATTTTTTTCATACAGTTTAATTCTCCTTGCTACAGTTGCTATACACTCGTGGCTCATAGAGTTGAGTTCAGTGCATGTTAAAATCCTTACTTCAAATTTACTTAGCTACTACTAAACATTTTATATCAGAATCAGAAACAATTATACAATAAGTTTAGGTACCCTATTAGTAACGAAACGAGTAAAACATTTCCTTTAAATCCAGAACTAATATAAAGAATCTACAAAATACAGTAACTATGGCGTGTACTCTCCAAAATTATGATTATATCTCATTGGAGATAGGTAAATTCGATATAAGTGGATTAAGCTCAATATTAGTAACCATGGCAACGGAACTTCGTATAATTAAACTAATTGTTCTACCAATATCTAGTAATTAACCTCTATGAACGACCTCTTCGGTTTTCTTTGTTCTTCGAGAATTATTTTGATTATGTTCACTATCGCAGTATACTTCGACGTTTGAGTTATTCTATATTTATTGTTAATTGGTTGTGAAATATAATTTTATCACAAATCGTCTAGAGAATTTTGGAAATTAAAATGTAATTTCTTTCATTCCTTTGGCTTCGTATGACCTCTTGAGGGTTAAGAATTTCACCACCCCCTTTTTTCCGTGGGTGTCACAAAAGTCGACTACGGGTTCAATTGTGTATGCTAGCAACCTGTCAATTTTATGTCACAATTTGGTTTTCTTAGAGATACTTGTTGACTTTAACTCTGGGATTGTAAGTCCCAAATCCTTTATCCATTTTCTTTCTGAAAGTCATCCGTCCTCGATAGTAAGGAACCTAGGTATACGACGTACCAGAAAAAATTCATTGAGTATACCTTAACGTGATTTATTAAATTAAAGCTTATCTATTCTCATAGCCTACTATAGCACACAAGACTACATGAATGATGAAACACTGTGGGATACAAGTATTGCTGAAAACCATTAATTATATAGCTTATTAATGATGATATTGATAATTCAATGTATTTTTACACAATTTTTTTGACATTTAGAATTTATTCTAGAAGTTTTTATACTAGTATTTTTTTATACAATTTAGATTGATATCATTTTATTAAATCAATGTAGTTTTAAAACAATATTGTTTATTGCACCAATAAATTGCTCTGATATTTAGAATAAGATGAATATTGTACACTGTTGACAATTTAAAAGTGCTTATTGTAAGCCTATTTGAATAAAGAATATTTTGATTGATTGATTGATTGATAGCATGATATTGTTTTTTGTCTGAAAATATAACAACAATCACGTCTGAATACTATAAGGGGTAGACAGAGCACATGATACTACCCAAGTTTCAGTGCCACTTTTGGCAAATAAGAAACGAAGCTATAAATTGAAATAGAGAAACCGGGTTTGATTCCCGGCTCGGTCACCAGTGGGCCCTGTCGTTTTTTCTTTCGTGTATGGTATCTATTTCGTTTCTTATTTGCCAAAAGTGGTACTGAAACTATAGTAGTATCATGTGCTCTATCATCAGCTTACGCGGGTAACGTCTTTACCACTAGACCTTTAAAACTAGGGGGTAAATATAAGCATCTCGAAATTTCATAACAAACTAAATAAATTATTTACAAATCGGGCAGTTATTCTCTAACAAAAGACGAGAAACAAAGTCACAAGTTCATAGTCATTCTTCAAGACATGTTGGATTAAGAAAGAGCACTTGAGTTCCCCAGGTATTCCCATAGATATAATTTTAGGCATGAACTCGAAAGTAGTTCATTACATCATTACTAAAGTTGGGGTACGGAAGTTGGAATATGTTTCGCCAAAGACTATTGAAGAATAACGACACCACATTATTATAGCTGACAGATGTGACCACCAATATCTTAAAAAAATAATTAGACGAGTGGCTGTGGATATTAAGGACTTTAAATGCCTATAAGATTATTTATCTTTTATTGAATAAATATCACGACTGTGTAAGGAAACTTCATGCGTCGCTCTGTGAAATAAAGTTTTATTTTTAATACTACAAGCATATTATATATTCTGTGCTACAAGTCTTATTTTAAGAACATGGTAAACTACTAAGTGTCATATAAAATAACTGACCTGTGAAATAAAGAAACGACATTTATAGTCCTTAATATCCACAGCCACTCGTCTAATTAATTATTTACGATCGTATTGCACTTCTATACTATTTTCTTGTCATAAGTGTCATGACATGAGTCTTGGTCTATGCCAATTCTAAAAAGGTAACGAACATTGTTTACCTTTTTACACCCATTATAAAATTAGCTTTTTGGCTTTAGGTTATATTCTACTTTTATCCACTGATTGTACTAAATCTAAATTAGAACGCCTATCTAAAATCGGAACCCGATCTACCAACTTAAGTACTTATTCATGTCAAAGGAAATATGATAGCTTATTAACTATGGTAGCAACTGATAGTAAAATTTGGCTGTTTATCAAAATAAAATTGAGCACTTAGAGGAAAACCAATAGGCCTTAACAGAGTCGATTATCTGGTTTACCTCCGTAATAATTTTAAGGAAAGACTATGATAAGTGGCCTATTTCACCACAGTGACATTGACACTTGACACTGACAATTCTGTTCCTATGGGTTGATAAGTAACATTGTTACTCAACGTCAATATTTCCTTGTCTAGGCAATGAACGGCAAAGTGTCACTGTCAGGAGACAGTTTTCTTTACTATAAAATTCATCATCATCATCATTTATTTAACCAACTTACATTTACAGAGAATCCAGGCATGCAAGTTATGGGTTACAAAAAACTTAAAACTAGCAATAAGCTTATAACTAAAATCAATTAATATTAATAGATGTGGGAGTGGATATGGACTCGAGATAACGGGCTGCAGCGGCTAGGACCTTAGGCTCTGTCTGCGACAAAATGTCAAGAGTGGGATTATGTAAAATTATGTTATTAATATGGTTAAGTGCAACATATAGAGGACTAGTCACTAGTGTCTTTGTACTGGTCCTGGGTATTACGAACAGGATGGCTAGCCGAATGGCACAATCGCTCACGAAACGCTCACGAAACGAAGCGCTAGTAGATATCTATCTCTATCGCGCTTGCGTATTGGCGCGACAGAGCCAGCGGCGTATCGCTTTCGTTTGGCGTCGGAGAAATGCCATTCGGCTACGGGGCCAGAGGTGTAATGCGAGGTCTGAGAGTGGTTCTAACAAATGGTGAAAATAGTCCAATGCTCGAAAAGCATCGGCGCTAACTGCGAAATTGTATGAAATGAGTCTAATGTATAGCATACTAGTCTTTACTGTGTACCTGTCTCGAACTTCACTGTTAAAATGGCTTATATGAAAGTTACACGAGAACGAGACTTCCTCATTGGGTAGCTCGTGTAATTAAATTTAGACGTTCATTGGACACGTGTAAGTTGGACGTACACCTGCACCTGGTCAAACGTATATGCATAAATTAGTGATTTGATCAAAGTCCAGGTTATAAGGACACATAGGCCGATTCCCACCGACTTGCCTAAAATTGATTACTAGAAAAGTACCTAAGGTAGGTTCCTTTTTGCTTAGTGTTGCCTAGCAGAAATTTTCACCAGCCGCCACTGGTACGTACATAGTACTTAAATTATTCAGTGTGAAATAAAAAGGACCGTTTAAACTTTTTAGGTTTTTGAGGTCATAACAACTTTTATAGAAACGACAATATCGAAATGAAATCAGCATAGAAAAGAGCGGCATCATGACAGTCGAAATGTATGAAACATCCAAAAATTTTTTTGCGTTTTCAACATTGGTCCCATAGTAAAAGTTATTCATTATGACCTCAAAAGTCACTACAACGTTTAAACGGTCCTTTATATTTCACCTTATAGGTTAAGACAGCTGTCGATGTCGCCCCTGCAGATAAGCCAAAAATATAAATGAAAATACAAAATCTTCGAAGAAATGTATGTGATTTGAGAGTACAGCTGGCGGTAACAGGGCGTCACGAGGCGTGACAAAATGAGATTTTTGACAATTTTATATGAATATTTCTAAATTTTGTTTTAACTACAATACTTTACACGAAGATAAACTGTACTTCTCATTGACGTAGGGAACAAATAAAATTATTTTATTAAATATTTTTTGATTTGTTTTTTTTTTTCAAAGTAACACTACTATATTATGTGAGTCTGCATGGGAAAACATCCCACTTTGTCGATTACTATAAAACCGCTTTGTCAGTTTATTCATATAAAGATTCAAGTAAATCTCGCTTTAATGGTAACCGACAAAGTGGGACGTTTTACTAAACACACTCACATATAAGTCATAAACTGAAATAGATACGAGTACCATACACTAAAGAAAAAGCGGTCAAGCCCACTGGTTGCGAAGCCGGGAATCGAACCCGGGTCTCCAGCTATCGCGGTAGACGTGCTAAACTACTACACCACCCCGACCGCCTTCTTATTTAGTTTTTTCCATATTTAATACATCTAAGTACATATTTATGCTTCATTATGTTATAAGATGAAACACAAGCATCAGAGCCCTCTGCAAAAAAGGTAAAGTACCTACCACCCCTCAACAAAGTCTACATTGCTAAGCAACCATATCATTTTTCAAACGCTTGCCATTCTACCAATGTACAACAAATTAAAAGGACTTCAATAATTCAAAAACATTTTAGTCCCCTCACACTCGACATGCCCCACCCAAACTTCAACCTTATAAGTTTGAAGCGTGATTTCAAAATAGTTTGTAAATCATAGGGCTGCTTTCATTAAAGCATGTCAAGGGCCTTTAAAGTTTAATTGAGTTGTGGATTTCAGGGTACCTAGCCAACGTGACAAACACTTACGCTTGATAGCTGGGCCATTTTTTTTTTCAAAGCTACCCCCCGCTTTTTATGATTTTGAAATTTTTACGTGGTTTCCACTCAGAATCGCGAGCTCTTCCAATCCTAATAGGAGAAAAAAAGTGTCTCAAGGTTTTTTACCCATTCCGTTACCATTTTTTCATAAATTCTGTATGGCGGTAACGGAATGGAAGATTTGAAAAATTTATGGAATTCTTGGGACATTGTTTTTCTCCTATCAGGATCGAAATACCTCGCGATTCTGAGTATCAATCGCGTAAAAAATACCCATGTTAAAAATAGTGGGGTAGACAGCTTTGAAAAAAAAAACATGGCGGATAGCTCTCTCTAGATCTCTTCTATCGTGCGACAGAGCCAGACTGCGTTTCGCCGCGTCAACAATTGTCGCTTCGGCCGGAACCACAGACCAACCCCTATAGACATCTATTACAAGACGACTCGCGGTGGCCAGCCTTCCTAGTATTTGCACTGATATAAGCGCGGGCGCTCGCCGTGCCCGATCAGTATCGACCAAGTAACAGACCCGAAAGCAGCGCGTGTTTTTCGCACAAAAAAATTGGAAAAGGGTATTTTGATGCCTTAAAGATGTCCACCTGTAGTGTGAAATGGTGTGGAAAGGTAACAAGAAGCTCAAATTTAAAAACAGACGGCATTACATTCCACAAATAAGTCATATTTATAATTTATTCAGAGCCGGCATAGGTCAACTTACATTGGCCACTTACGCGTCAGTAGAGGGACAGTCATACTTCTGTCCCTTTTCATCTGGCGCGACTGCCCGCCGTCCTTGAAACGGCCAATCACAGCGCGCTTAACACATTCCCCGCCCGCTCCTCGCACCCCAAACACTGGTGACTCGTATCGCGAACCAAATATACAAGACTGCCACTCTATAGGAGGTTCTCTGTGGCCGGAACTAACGAGTATCGTAAACTAACAAACTGAATTAAGAAAAGTTCCAAGTCTGTTGCGGACGGGATACAGGCAATTAAACATTTTAATGAGAGCCTGATTGGTGTACTGACATGGGAAAGGTCCGATAAATGAGTGAGCAATCAACCAGAGGATTAGAAGGGTTATGTTTACTTAATTAACTGACATAAGGCTTATAGGAATAGGAACGGGTATCTGTTGGTTCCCACAAATTCTTAAGTCATACCTAATGTATCATTTTCGTTAGTCATAATTTGATTTTCCTCAGAAACGCGTAACTTTTCAGGATTGCCATAAAAAAACCTAAACTAACCCAACCTATCTATAGATGTCCTCAATGAAAACCCTGAAGAGTTAACCGGTTCAGAATTATGACTAATGATGATCTGGCAACCATTACATTATGACTTCCGATCATTATGTCAAAGAAAGGTATCCGAATAGGAACGTGACGTTTTTCTTATTAAGCATTCCTTCGGAACTTTTTGTAGATGTATGTATATACGTCTGAGGTATTAAACCGCGGGTACAAACCTTAGTAAAGGGCAGAAACGTACCATGGTAAGCAAATAAATGATTTATTATTTATGATTTATGAAGAAAAAAATCCTAAACAAAATGCTAAAGAATAGATAGCTAAGAATATGACCGTAATATAATTTACTTATTTGAGTAAAAAAAACCGGCCAAGAGCGTGTCGGGCCACGCTCAGTGTAGGGTTCCGTAATTTTCAGTATTTTTCTCAAAAACTACTGAACCTATCAAGTTCAAAACAATTTTCCTAGAAAGTCTTTATAAAGTTCTACTTTTGTGATTTTTTCATATTTTTTAAACATATGGTTCAAAAGTTAGAGGGGGGGGGACGCACTTTTTTTTTCTTTAGGAGCGATTATTTCCGAAAATATTAATATTATCAAAAAACGAAACTTAGTAAACCCTTGTTCATTTGTAAATACCTATCCAACAATATATCACACGTTGGGGTTGGAATGAAAAAAAATTTCAGCCCCCACTTTACATGTAGGGGGGGTACCCTAATAAAACATTTTTTTCCATTTTTTATTTTTGCACTTTGTTAGCGTGATGGATATACATATTGGTACCAAATTTCAGCTTTGTAGTGCTTACGGTTACTGAGATTATCCGCGGACGGACGGACGGACGGACGGACGGACAGACAGACAGACATGGCGAAACTATAAGGGTTCCTAGTTGACTACGGAACCCTAAAAAGAGGGTTGCTATAAGAGAAGCACGGTTTTATAACTCAAAGATAAGATAAATAAATATTTTTATTTTTACAATGTATTAACGATTTCCACATTTACTAATACAAAGCACTTTCATACTAAAAAGGAGTAAACGCAACAATATGTTACAAGCAAAAGACTTATTTACCAAAAATTCATAATGCGTAGTTTATAGCCTATTATTAACTGTGTTATCTATCTCTATCGCACTTGCGAATTGGAGCGACAGAGCTAGACTGCATTTCTGTAGGCGTCTGATGTCGACGATAGCCATTCGGCTACATCGACTGTAGTATAGTCGATGTCATTAAGTTGAAAGTTTTCTTTTTGAAAAAAATTGACATCGATTTGAAAAAAAAACTTTTCAAATTGCTAATTTCACAGCTGAATGTCTAATTATCAGCACACTTACGCCCTTTAGGAACTAGACTGGCTGCCATATAATTTACTTCAACGCTTTAATCCTTACCTAGAATCTAGATTACAGGCGTCGAGTCCTTTGTCTTTCTTCTATACCTATATAAAGGGGCGATGAAAGACCTAGATGTCCACTTAATTGCTACACTAAGCAAGTTCGAAACAGTGTAATTACATAATACTTAGGTTAGTTTCTAGAACTGAAGTAAAATTGTAGACGGCAATCGTAAAATTAAAGTTCTAATGACTTTTCGACTTTTGCATTAAAATTTTTGAATCATTGAGTATGAATAAGTGTTTCTTATACATGTATTATGGTATATCGTGTCGGTAGTAGGGATTTCGACACCTACCTTCAGTCAGTCTGTAATTATAGATTAAACTGTTAACCGTGAGCTCCGTGTTTCAATATCGTTCCTAGCCTAAATACCACAATTTGGCGACGATTTAGTAATTCACGCGTGTGTTTAGTGTTTCGTGGACATAGGTAAAAAAAGGAAATACGATAAGAAGCAATAATGGCGAGTCACGGGAACATGTTTGGTGGCAGTCTCACTTTCGATCATCGCACACAAGAATGGGCGATTTTTAAGAGTCGTTTGGGCCAATTTTGCACGGCAAATGATATAACTGAGGAATCAGATAAATCTGGGACCAAACGAAAGGCTATCTTGTTGACGGCGTTGGCGGAAGACACCTACCGCGTTGCGAGAAGTTTGTTGTTCCCGACGGTGCTCGATAATGTTGAGTATAAGGCGCTTATAAAACAGTTTGACGCCCATTTCGAATCAAAAAAAAGTTCATTTGCAGAGCGTTATAAGTTTTATAAAGCGGAGCAACGCGCCGGGGAAGAATTAGCCGAATGGGCAACGCGAGTGCGTAATTTGGCAGAACACTGTGGATTTAAAACGGAACTCGACACTATGCTTCGGGATCGTTTCGTTCTCGGATTGGAGGATATAAAGGAAAAAGAGAAGTTATTCGCTCAAGACATGGATACTTTGACGTTCAACAAGGCGCTGGAACTGGCGCAAAGTGTTCATTGTGCGCGGCAAGCGCTGCGCGCCGCCGGACCCGCGGCCGCGCCCGCCGCGGCGGCGCCGGCGCCCGTGTACGCCGTGCGGCCAGGCGCCAGCGGCGGCGGCGCGTCGTCGAGATCTGCGGTGGTGTTGGACGCTCGGTGTGAAGTGTGTGGTTATAAAAGTCATTCGAAAGATCAGTGTCGGTTTATAAATTTCACGTGCACTAAGTGTAAAGTCAAAGGCCATTTGAAGCGTATGTGTACGGGTAAGGCGAAATACAGGAGCAACCATTTCCTGACCGCGGATGACGACGACACCATCACAGGTAGTGTCAATCTTTTTAATATAAAATGCACTAATGAGAAACCTATGTTTGAAACGGTGTCCATAGCGGGCGAAAACATTCTATGTGAGATAGATACCGGTAGTGCCATTTCAATTCTTCCGTACTCGGTGTACAAGAATGTTTTCGCTGCGTACGAGCTACAGCCCTGTTTAGATGTTTTTAATTGCTATAATGAAAGTAAGCTTATTCCAAAAGGATGCCTAAATTTACCAGTGATTTACGAAGGCCGCACTAAGCAAATTAAATTGTTTGTCATGGTAACTAAATCTAAGAAACCTGTGTTATTAGGCCGGAATTTCATATGTGCGTTTGATTTGGAATTACGTAGCACTTATTGCAATAGTTTACAAAGTTTAGAATTGGGAGAAAAATTTAAAAACAAATATGCCAAATTATTTTCAGACGAATTAGGAGAATTTAATAAATATAAAATATCCTTAAAAATAAAACCCGACAGTACATTAAAATTTTTTAAACCTCGCCCGGTGCCGTTGGCTCTCAAACCAAAAGTAGAAGCGGAGTTGCAGCGATTAGTGGAGTTAGGTATATTGGAAAAAATTGATCATTCCGACATAGCTACTCCTATCGTCCCCGTGTTACGGCCCGATGGCAACATACGCATTTGTGGCGACTTTTCGGTCACACTTAATAAAGTTTTGTACCTAGATAATTATCCTTTGCCGAGAATAGAGGATTTATTTGCGAGGCTGCACGGGGAGAGGAGTTCTCTAAACTGGACTTATCGCGCGCGTACTCTCAGTTGGTCCTGGACGAGTCAAAACATTTAACGTGTATTAACACTCATAAAGGATTATATTGCTATAATAGGCTAGTGTTTGGTTTGTCCAACGCTCCGTTTATATTTCAGCGGACTATGGAACAGTTGTTATCGGGAATAGAAGGAACGTGCATTTTTCTTGATGACATTTTAATCACGGGCCCTAACCGAGAGACGCATTTACAACGTTTAGAACTAGTTTTAGGTAGATTACAGGAAGCAGGATTACGGCTAAAGCAGGATAAATGTGAACTTTTTAAAGATTCCGTCGAATATTTAGGGTTCCGTATTGATAAAAATGGGTTGCATAAATCAAAAAAAAAAGTGGAAGCCATTCTTAATTGCAAGTGTCCTAAGAATGTAAGCGAACTTAAGTCTTTTTTGGGCATGATCGGGTTCTATAGATGTTTTGTTCCAAACACGTCCAGTATACTGGACCCCCTACATTTACTACTTAAAAAAGGCGAAAAGTGGAATTGGGGCCAAGAGCAGCAGGCAGCTTTTGACAAAATCAAGTGTGAATTAGCATCAGAGCGTGTACTGGCACACTATGACCCCGAGCTGCTGCTGTGTGTTTCAAACACGGCTACTAAAATGTTCAAAACACGACTCAATCCCCACAAAGGAAATATTTTGAAAACTAAGATTATTTACTCAGACATTGCCAAAATTCTGACTAAGGTCAGTGTGGGGAAGACCGTCTACCCGGAAAGACCGTCTATTGACTATAACTTTTTTGTTTATATATTTACGCTTCTCACACCTCTGGAGGTATAGCAGTTTTTCATCCTTAATCCATTGGTCTTCAATACATATCCCTAGGACGAACACTAGTTAACAATAAACTTGTTTCTCGTTTCGAACTCGAACATCGAGTTCAACATGGTTCCGCAAAAAAATTTTTTTTTGTTCTGAAATATGTAACTTAGAAATTGTGCCTAGTCAGAAAGTCCGGCATAAAAGAGAAAGGCAAGACCGGCATATGATAAACAAGGAGTTGCCAACCTTTTTTAGGCTTTATGGGAAATAAGTCGAGTGTAAACAATATCAATATATAGGTACGTTTTTGGCTTATGATAGTTGTACCATTTTTGATTTTAACTTCGAAATACAGTTTTGATAATGATTCGTATGGTGTTACTATAATCATTCGAAAGTATTAAGTAAAAATAAAATATATGTGACATGGTTGTGAAGAATGATAAGAGGTGAACAGAAGTAAGCCTACACTGCATTATTCATCATCATATTTAAGTTGGTAGAATTTTATTATCACGCGTAAGCTCTAACCGTTTTTTAATTTTTTTGTTTAAGTCTATTTAGATTGTGCAACATGCGGCGACAAATATTTCAAAAGGGAGTAGGTTTTCCAGTTGGTCATTATTTTTATAATCAGCATTACCCAACAAGGACCGTATGGGTACCCTTTAAAACGGTTTTGACACTTTTGACCGACTAGTTTACGGCTACCCGACCGTTAATTGACATTGCTGGCTGTCACTTTAACAAAAAGTCGTCATGGGTGTCGTCAATAGATTTTCGGGGGTGGTAGCTCAGGTAGGTGGTAACTCTGGTAGTAACTATAGAAAAACCAAGCATTGCTAAGAAATGTTACCAAACCAATTCACGTATCTTAATATCCTATTACCTTTTCTTAATAAAAAAAAATTCAAAAACAGATAAGTAGTTGGATTTATATGAGCCTGTAATATCGTGACTAAATTGTATCGCAGGTGTTCGTTGGAAAAACAGTGTTATGCAATATCTGGACCTGAAAAGAAAAGGTTATGAACCCCATCTACGGGACTTATGCCGGTCTTGCCTTATAAATAGAAAAATGCTTATATGTTCAATATTTTAACATTATTTTTTTTTTTTTTTTATACTACGTCGGTGGCAAACAAGTATACGGCCCGCCTGATGTAAAGCGGTCACCGTAACCTATGGACGCCTGCAACTCAAACAGTGTCACATGCGCGTTGCCACCCCATTAGAAACTTGTACATTCCCTTTTGCTGTGTTAAGTACACAGTAAAAAGGAGTGTACAAGTTCTAAGGAGGGTTCGGGTTGCCGACGACTCAAAGGACAATAAACGGAACAAGTTATTAATTATCTAGCACATTCTGCCCTGTTATTACGTAAAATAACAATGATCATGATTTTGGAACCTAGTCTCATATGAAATTACGCGACAACAAGCACTAGACGGTCTTTCTGTACTCATCGCGGGAGGACGGTCAACCCGCCGAGCCTTATAAAATGTGATTTTTATGACTTAAAAGTATCTTATTTCACCAAAATATTATAAAAGCTTTGTAATAAAAAATGAAAGCATAAGTAATAGGTAAAAGGGTATAATATAAGGACATGTACTTGCAGAATAATTTTTTTTGAAATTGTGTTTCGAATTTTGAATTCACACGAAATCATTAGGTACAGGATGAATTAAAGAATGCTGCTAATATCAATGAATATACCAAAACTAACAAATACACCTGATGAATGAACAAGACACGCTAGATTTCAATCAATTGTCTTTTCGTATGTTTAAGTCATAAGTCATAAGTCATAAGTTATTTATTGGTAAAGCCGATTTACACGTTATAATACAGAACATAATATATTTAAATATATCGTTAATAATTATTAATTACAATCAATTTAATGATAAAGTATAAACTTTTAATAAGCTACGTACTATCCTTTACGTGATAATTTAAGTACAGTACAGTACAGTATTTACATAGTCCCAACACTGAATTAATTGAACGCATTTACTAACAATTACATTTCCATTCCTAGTGACATTAGCATACATTACGGGGCTTATAATTATGTAACAGTACGGCATGTAGTGAGGTGTTAGGTTATAGAGATTGTGGGGTGGTTATATTATGTACATTTAGTTATGTGTAACAAAATTCACCTCTTAAAGTGTTGAAATGGGGGTACAAAGTTTGCAAGGGAAAACAAAATTAAGGGAAAAAGCTAGTTGTCAATATGTTTACTTGGGTGTTAATATATTTTTGAGCACCTTGTTCGCTTAGAGATCTAACTGTACATCACGGACAAAGTAGTGTTTAAGAATACATGGATCGCATCGCGCGTCTCGTCTTGACTCAGGTTGCTGTAATTTTAAAGCGAAACTGCCCCGAGGTGCACTCGGCTGAGCAAGTGGCTTGAACTGGAGCACTATGCAGAAAATATAAGGTAGCCCTTATGTATAAACAACACAGATGTCTCGATGAGTAATGTGTCAAAATAAACCTTGGATGAGAGAATTATTATGAACAAATTAAGTTGAACGTTAATTATTAATTTATTTATGTGATTTAATTAATTAATTATTAATTTTTATAATTTAATGTAATGATTATATTGTGATTTTGAAATACTTATGATTATTTTACCTACTTGTAAATAGTGTATGAAAGATGAATGTGACGATGTGCAATTAATACAAATAAATATTCTATTCTATTCTATTCTATTCTATTCAGAATGGAAGGAGACACGCGGATGTAATACCGAGTTTTAATTGTTCGAATTTTTTCATCTAGACGAAAGAAATGCTACTTTTTAACCCCCGACGCAAAAACGAAGGGGTGTTATAAGTTTGACGTGTCTGTCTGTGTGTATGTCTGTCTGTCTGTTTGTCTGTCTGTTTGTGTGTGTGTGTCTGTCTGTGGCATCGTAGCGCTCGAACGGATGAACCGATTTTGATTTAGTTTTTTTTATCTGAAAGCTGAGTTAGTCGGGAGTGTTCTTAGCCATGTTTCATGAAAATCGGTCCACTCGGTCGCGGTCGGGGGTTTTTTCTAAATTTTAATTTTGTGGTTAGGTTATTGTGTTCACATTAAAGCTAAAAGTGTATTGTAATAAGTAAATCTCAGTGTACATTGGGCGGCAAGGGGACGGAACGTAACAGCCCGGCGATCACGTGACACCTTTTTAAGAAAATTAAGTAAACGTACAGTCAGCCAAAAAAGTGGTTTACCACTTTTCGACCTTGTGTGTTTGAAATAGAGTCGAATAGTGGTAAACAACTTTCTTGGCTGACTGTACAGTAAACGGCCATAAAGAATGCACATCGGTTTTTCGTCTTCGAAGAGCATTGTCTCTTTCTTGCTTATGTGACGTTGATTGTCTCTTTCCAAAGACCAATTGTGCATTCTTATGGCCGATTACGGTATCTTACACTAGCTTTTGACCGCGGCTTTGCTCGTGTTAAATAAGAAAATTGCGGAATGCTCCATAGAAACTTTCACCCCCCATTTTTGGGAAGAGGGATGTCAGAAAGAGACAAAAAGTAGCCTATGTCACTCCCCGTCCCTTCAACTATCTCCACTTAAAAAATCACGTCAATACGGCCCTGCGTTTTGCCGTGAAAGACGGAAAATGGATGGCAACAGAAGGTATACCTACCTACCTACCTAAATCATGCATGCGTTCCGAAGTCTGGAGATACTTAAACTACCCCATGTTATTGTTGTTTTTAATAAATACAATAATAGGGGCTGTTATGAAACAAGCTTATTATTTCCTTTTAACATTCTTGTTTTGTCTTAAGCGTCGTTTTAAACGCGCATTTATTAAACCGTCGTTATGGCCGCCCCTTTATTGGCCCTCGGATTTCATTTAGTGGCTTCCCCTTAATCGTTACAGGTAGGTTAAGGAAAGTGAGGAGAAAATAACAGTAG
Source organism: Leguminivora glycinivorella (assembly GCF_023078275.1). Taxonomy (NCBI): domain Eukaryota; kingdom Metazoa; phylum Arthropoda; class Insecta; order Lepidoptera; family Tortricidae; genus Leguminivora; species Leguminivora glycinivorella. The sequence continues at coordinate 22,390,363 of NC_062974.1, forward strand.
GTGACTTTTTTCACTTTTTGTGTTCAAAAAATTTTGTAAGCGTGTTAAAAATGTTGTTGCAATAAAAAAATAATGATTAAGGTTTTTTTTGGAGTATTCCGTCAAATACGAGTGGCATGTTTTAAATAAGACTGAATTTTTAGAAATTTTAAACATATCGAACGATTGTGAGGTAAGTGAACTTATTCCAATAGTTAAAGTTAGAAAATCCTTGGAATTAGTAAGCAAGTAGACCCTGGACTTGCAATGGCTGTGATAAAAACACAAAACTAAGTACATATGTTTATTAAGGATTCTTATAATAAGATATTACATGTGTCATTAGTATTAAAACAAAACAAAATAAAAATTAACCTAGAACGAAGTACAAAACTAAAACTAATACTTACCTAAAAATAAAATTATTTAAAAATAAAAATAAATTTAAAACAACTAGGCAAGGTCGCCGAGGTCTGAACCCGCCGGTAGGGTTCCCATAAGGCTAGCTGCGTTCCCCCTTTGGATCGCAATGCCAATTCGTTGGGCGAGGAACGAGCCAGCCCTATGGTCCCCGGTGACATCACATATTTTTTTTGAAAGCTCCTTAATTAATTTGTGAGCGCTTGGGCACCACGGTCCTAGAGTTTCGACTGCAAATGCCGCAAATATATGATGGTCCGTGAGGGCTATATATTTGCGACATTTTGCCGCTTCAGCAGCAACGGCTGCCCCGCCCGCTCTCATTGACGTTGAGCTGAGGTGAGACGGCGCCAGGGTGTCCACACACGAATGTACAAGTAAGTACATATGTTACATTATGTTAAAGATTGTTTTTGTCTGCAGTTTATTCCTTCCGTACAAGCCTCGGCTATGAAATGCGCTCATTGGTGAGGATTTCACAAGGAGACACCATGGCCTTTTTTGACGAGCATTGTCAATAAAGGCTATGGTGAATACTATCAAGCAGGTCGTAATGGAGAAAGTGGTGGTTAAAGACATGGTTTTGACAACCGGTCTGGCCTAGTGACCTTGTCTGCTAAGACGCGGTCATGGGTTCGAATCCCGGTTAAGGGCATTTATTTGTATGATGAGGACAGATATTCATTCCTAATTAAGTCATCGATGTTTCTACGTACCTACCTATTCTATACCTATAAATATTTGTATCGTTATATCGTTGGCTAAGTATCCACAACACACGCCTTCTTGAGCTTACCGTGGGACTCTGTCAATCTGTGTAAGAATGTCCTACAAAATTTATTAATTTAGAAGAAAAACTGTCCTGCTGTAGATATGGTACACTAGTACGTACGGCGGGAGATTTTTCCCGGAGGCTAAGCATTAGGTGCATTTGTGATACTAATTGAAAGAGGGGAATATTATTGATCAGTTATATTTTCCAGCGCGATTTCATTTCTCGGCCTGTGGTTGCCATGGTATTAAAAGTAACTGAATAAACTGCGAAAACTGTCAAGAATCTTGCATTAATGATTTAATTATACTAGAATAGAATAGAAAAGAATAAACATTTATTCGTGAACACAGGCAAGACAAAATACACATAATAACAACAAGACACAAAGGAATGAAGTGCCACGAAATGGCCTCATCTCAGCGTGTTGCTGGTGACTTCAGCGCTGATCTTCCGATGAGACCATCAAGTGAGAAAGATTCGCGGAGGGTAACAGACAGTGATCGAAACATAAAATAAAAGGAATAATTATAAACAGAACACACTTAATCTGTGCTGATGTTATATAGGCAAAAGAATGTTGGAGATGAAGGTAGATGGATGGAGAGGGAGGGGTAAACCCAAACAACGATGGATGGATTGTGCGAAAGAGGATATGAGGAAGAAAGATGTGAGTGTTGAGATGACGAAAGATAGAGGAGAATTGAAGAGGAAGACGTGTTGTACCGACCCCACATACCGTGGGATAAGGGTAGGAGGAAGAAGAACCATCTGTGCTGATACTGCTGATCACTACTTATGTAAATTATAAATTTATAATTTATACGACACTAAGGGTCACTTGCACCACCGAAGATGGAGGGTTAACCCGATATTAACCCACCATTTTATATGGAATTTGACAGTTGACAGATCACTAACCTTGAGTTAAACGGGTATTGTACGTGGCACAAAGTCTGTATTTTTATTTGTTACCTCTTCATTTTTATGAGCGCTGGTAGCCTAGTGGTATGAGCTTGCGACTTTCGATCCGGAGGTCGCGGGTTCGAACCCTGGCTCGTACCAATGAGTTTTTCGGAATATACACCGTGTTTCACTTAACACTAAAAACCTGAAAACTGTTTGTTCAGAATCGAGAGTAGAATCGATTGAGCTATATCTTGATGGGGGTAATATTTTTTGTTTTAATTTGTATTATTAGTTATAGTTTACATGCCCATTCTAAAAATTCGTAATACAACATTATGCATATCATATTGTTAGAGGTTGTATACCTTTTTCAGTATTTAAGGGTATTAATACTGGCTGGTTACTTGGACGATTATTTTTTCCGCTCCGAGATAGACGTTGTGCGTCAGTTTGATTTTAAAGTTTATCATAAGTCATAACAAATTGAACTCGTACCTAATTACAACCTTGTCATTTTGAATGTTAGGTTTAAATTTGCTTACTGCGTCACCTGTCCAATTTGAAGTTTACTGTGACACAGGTTAAAGTGCTTTACAGTGACATAGCTGTCTATTGGTAAACCTTATGTCGTTGCAGTAACGTACACAATTAAACAGTTTAAGGGTTTATTATGGTAGCTAGCAATTATTTTATTGAGTGTAGAGTTAAAAGCCGAGTAGAGCTGCACAGAAAATTAAAAATTCAATTTAAAAAAATAATAATCATCAGATTAAAAAATGAACATTCTAGATACGTTTAAAAAAATAAAAATCAATTGGGGTGTCTGAGGTTTTGAGTGATACCGGAAACACGGTGTATGTGCGAAATGTCATTTGATATTTTGCCAGTCGCTTTTCAGTAAAGGAAAACATCGTGATTAAAGCGGACTAATTCCAATAAGGCCTAGTTTTCTTAGGGTTGGAAGGTCAGATGGCAGTCACTTTCGTAAAATGAGTGCCTACGCCAAATCTTGGGATTAGTTGTCAAAGCGGAACCCAGGCTCCCATGAGCCATGGCAAATGCCAGGATAACGCAAGGAAGATGATGATGAGTGATGATGATGACCTCTTCATTTTCATTTTTAAATATCTGATTTAGATCGGTAGCTATATTTTTCTGTACAGGTTTCTTAGAGATACAAGAATATAGGTGTAGTTAGGCAAGAATAATAATTATGAGTTTGCCCAAAAATGTATTATAATTATACAGAGTGGGGCCTGTAACAAAGGCGAAGAATTGAACTCTAGGCTATTCTCCTTAGTGCGTTTTCACATTATCCGATCCGATATCGGATGTCGGACCGATATCCCATACATTACAGGCGCCATCTTGGATTTTTTCTATTGAAATCCTTCCGACATCCGATATCGGATCGGATAATGTGAAAACGGTCTTATACTAATCAACATTTGTTCGGCGACTTTTAAAAATAACTTTTATTTTGATTTTTATCACCCTTGAAAGTTTTTTCTAAGAGGTAATGTATTGCGAATTCTGTTAAGTCTAAAGTGTGACAGACAACGTCAATGACAACAATAATGGCGTACATTGAAGCTAATATTTATTTTGTATGAAAAATTAAAAATTTATTGACTTCATAATTTTTAAAGTCACTGAACAAATGTTGATCAGTATAAGGAGAATAGCCTACAGTTCAATTATTCGCCTTTGTTACAGGCCCCACTCTGTATAACTCTTAATTCACCTACATAAGGCTAATAGGGCTATGTCATTTTTGTGCACTTACGTTTTATATGGCCGTATCCATACTATTATTATATTTTAAATGGGAAAGTGTGTGTCTGTTTGTCCGTCTTTCACGGCAAAACGGAGCGTCGAATTAACATGATTTTTTTAAGGAGATAGTTGAAGGGATGGAGAGTGACATAGGCTACTTATTGTCTCTATCTAACCCCCCCCCCCCCCTTCTCTAAAATTGGGGGTGCAAGCTTGTATGGAGCATTCCCTAATTTCTGAATTTGAAGCCGCTTGACAAGGCTAGTACAAAATATAATTTTAATAAATAACAACGTAACACCAAAACAGTTCTTCTTTTCATTTTAGATAGATCTTTATTCTACAAAAACCTCATTTTAATAGTTTTCCAATACCTAACATACTCTTCAGAAAATGCTCCATCATGATAACAGACCCTACTTTCATAAAAGCCTAACTACCCCACCCTGCCCTTCAATGTACGCCCTTTTATTACTAGTGACCTATTTTGCCCCCACTCCCCCTACTGAATACTAAAACTAACAAAACTGAAGTTAATTTATTCATAATCACGTCCTTATTCAACTCGTCTTTACATAAAATCTTTGTGGGGGAGTGTGACGGCCGATCTGATAATTATGTGGAACACAAATATTCAATTTAATAGGGCATATTATAATTTATAAGATTACTAGCTTTTGCCCGCGGCTTCGCTCGCATTATATTCGAAATTTGCGGAATGCTTCATACAAACGTACACCCCCCATTTTAGGGAAGTGGGGGGCTGGAACGAGACAAAAAGTAGCCTATGTCACTCTCCATCCCTTCAACTACCTTCACTTAAAAAATCACGTCAATTGGTCGCTCCGTTTTGCCGTGAAAGACGGACAAACATAATTACAGACACACACTTTCCCATTTATAATATTAGTATGGATAATGTATTGAAATGGGCATCTCATGTGTTCTAACTCGAAGATTATTAAATATATCTGTGTCTCATAGAAATAAATGAACTTGATGAATAAAATTATCATGATTCTTCAATTTTACTAGTATCTAATAGGTATTATATTGAAATAAATAGATATAATATATATACACGTTAAACTTCCGTGAGACATATTCAAATAATTAATTGAAATACGGTTGTACTCACGTTATTACGATCGCTATTGCTGCGACATGTTTCGGGCCAATTCGGAGGCCCCTCTTCAGGCGTATAGGAGTTCACGCGACGGCTAGACTCCGCAAACTGAATCTCCGAATTGGCCCGAAACATGTCGCAGCAATAGCGATATAATAACGTGAGTACAACCATATTTCAATTGGATGGTGATAAGCAATAATGTGTCAACCCACAAAAACTAAAAAAATGAGATTTTAATGCCATGTTATAGCTGGATTTTTAAACTTCTATTTGCAAAAATGACCTTTTCATTTTGAAAATTTTTACTATCCCAAAAGTAAAAAAATAGGTTAACACAAATCCTATATCGTGTGTTGCCTGTTTTGCATTAATGTGTCAAGAACCTTAACTTATTATAGTAATTGGCAGAAGACATATTTAAATTACAATAATGTGTTATGAGGGTTGACTCAACGATTTTTTTACACTTGACTCATTCTTGCAAAACGCAAAAAATGACATAGTTACCCACTATGAGACTTGAATGATTATTGCAAAATGATATTTTATTCGTTGTTTTATGCTACGACCCGTGTTATAAAACATAAGTCATTATTGTTAAATTATATTCGGGTCATAAATTGTTCGTTTTTGGTGTAAGTACCAGTGTCATGGTAAAATATAACTGTTCATATTAATTTATGTTTGAATAAGTTATGACTTAGTCCATTAGTATATTTTTGCACATGAATAGTAAATTCAGTACGAAATTGAACATTTTAAGTCATGAATATACATATTCGTTATTATAATTTGCAAACATTTTTTACAAGTACGTGTTTATATAAAAATCTAATATAAGCTACTATTTTTTTATAATTACTAATTACATTAAGACGTATTAATGTATGCATAAAAATATTGTTTGATTTTTGAATACTTACTGAATGGTAGTTTATTATTTTGTTAAAGATATTTTATGTTTTGTTCTTGTACAAGTCATGAGTTATTCATAATTTAAATGATTTAGTCTATTTCTTAGCGTAAAAAAATATTTTGTTGTATATTTTAGATAAGTAGTTTGTTTTTTTAAAAGATGATTATTTGATTTTTGTAACGATTTTTTGTTGAAAAAGCACAGATAATTTAAATATGTGTCTAGAAATGATCATTACTCTAATAGTTAATTTATAGTATTTTATTCAACAGGCGTTTAAAGGAGGTCAAGAAATATGAGTGGCGTACTTTCCACGAGTATTTTGGAGTCAGTTAAACACCATTGCATACAATACTTTTACAACGACCATGCACTTAGTTTTTAATAGTTTTTTTAAATAATTCTCGCGAAATTCACACTGTTTCCTGTATTGCAAAGGTTTGCACTGTCAGCTCAGCTGCCCAAAGCCTTCCCGCGCACGCACGCAGTATCGTTAATGCAATGCGTTGCCATGATTACAGAACCAAACAATGCGTTTTCAGTTTTTTCGATACGCACAATCCTGTAAATGACGGATAACAGTTCGGGAGTAGAAAAATCATTAAAAGTTTTGATTAATAAATAATGTATTGATTCCTACATGACGACCGGTCTGGCGCAGTCGGTAGTGACCCTGCCTGCTACGCCGCGGTCCCGGGTTCGAATCCCGGTAAGGGCATTTATTTGTGTGATGAGCACAGATATTTGTTCCTGAGTCATGGATGTTTTCTATGTATATAAGTATTTATATATTATATATATCGTTGCCTAAGTACCCACAACACAAGCCTTCTTGAGCTTACCGTGGGTCTCAGTCAATCTGTGTAAGAATGTCCTATAATATTTATTATTATTTTATTATTTATACCTAATAACATAAGTGACCATGACTGATATGTTACTTAACACTTATAAAGTTAAAAATATGCATAGGTAGAGTATTTTACAATAACAATTTATGTGCTTTAACATGTTTATTTAAGACTCATAGATATTTTTAAACAATTAGCAAAAGTGGGTTAAGTATCATAACACAGTCTTGAAAAAGTTTGACGTCGTCGAACAATTCGCAATAAAAGAAAAGGGCATTATTTCGTCAAATTGAAGTTTGTTTTGAAATTAAGCTACAATAATCACTACTACTGAACGTATTATAGCTGAAAAACACAACAATCTATATAAAAAACAATTTTTTTTATGAGAAACACAAAAAAATGAGAAAAAATCTTTAGACGCCATTTTCTCAAAATGGTTGGCGTGTGGGTTGACACATTATTGCTTATCACCATCCAATTAATTATTTGATATAATATATACTTCACTAACTTTCTCAGATAGCGTGACACAACCACAACCTTCATTCTGTCTCTCATTACAATCTAACACAAAGCTAGTCAACCAATTCGAATTGTTGACCGCTATAGAACCTTTCCACAGTATACGCCAAAGCCACTTTTACGTTAAATAAAGCATGATGTCAATAAGACAGGGTTCTGGGCTGGTTTTAGTGTCACGCGGACCGACTAGCAATGCACGGACGAGAAGTTTCCAAAGTTGCAGAACATTCCTCATGAGAATTTTCGGTAACTTCTGAGAATGTTCTCGAGAACGAGAATTTATCAGAATACTTAGTAACTTCGTAGTTTATACCATAATTTCGTCGAACTCAGCAAGTCAAGACGTTGTCCCGTGGTAGTGCGCTGGCTTCGTATGCCGATGTTCTCAGGTTCGATCCTGACAGCGATCTTTTTTTTATTTTGTTTGTTTTTTTTGTATATACATATATAGGCATGACCAAAAACAGGCATCAAGAAATAATAGTTCGGTACCTAATTTAAAAAAGTCAGGACTAAAACTGTGAAGTCTGAAAGTCGAAATGTTCCCTGAAGTATAGTGAGAATTTAAGCAACTTATTGGTGACTTATCACTTATCAACAAAATAGCTAACTGTAATAGACAATATTATGTGTATAATAACACATAGTTTTATATTATGCCCATTTAAACATTATTTCAAGTATATTCTCTTGTTTAAATAATAAATTGCATGTTGCGGGAATGTTCTGCGAACAATCTCAAGAATGTTTCCGCTTTTTGGGAATGTTATGTTCTGCAATTTCTACATTACTAGGACCGACCCCGCGGAGCGATCCGCGCGACCAATTTATATGAAGTTGATGTTGTTTCGTCCGCTTTACTCTAAAAAGCTCGCCGAAATCGTACGCGGTCGGTCCGCGTGACACCATAGATTAAATTTAATATAAGAAGATCATACCATCCCATACATTAAAATGCGACCGCCTAAGAACGCGCATACACTACACCACACATAGATGGCGCCACCAAAAAATGTCTTGTAGCTTTCGTTTATACTTGTAGATGGCGTTAACATAGATTTATGTCTCGAAAGTGACACTTCGATGGCAACAAGTCTTTTTTTTGTGGCGCCATCTATGTGTGGTGTATGCGCGTTCTTAGGCGGTCGCATTTGAATGTGTGGGATGGTATGATCTTATATTTAATCTATAGTGACAGTAAATCAGCCCTAGAGTGGCCTAGGTTTCAAATTAGTTGACCGTACACGGGCTGTGTGACCCGAACTAACATGCTCAAAGGGCTCCTTTGCCTATTCGACTTTGAAACAGTCTGACCACACGAAATTAAACCGCACAGTGCGTCGACCGGCTTAATTCGAAACAAATGGAAATGTTACCGGAATTAAATGCAAATTTATTCAATTAATCCAGTCGGCTGTATTGGGTGTCGCTGTGATTGGCGTTAAGAGGAAGCGGACGACCGGGTTCAAACCCCCTTATACAAAATTTTCTCCATTTTCCTCTATGTACATTGGCATTAAAAATTACGAGTTATTTCATGTTTTTTTTTATTATAAGAATGTATCTCTAATCGTAACTTATAGTAGGAAGACTTATATTGACCGGGATATAGACTGGATTACCTTATTGATTTTTGTCGAGCTCCCGATATTTCGACGCAGTTGCATGCATCATGATCACGGAAAACACAAACGGAGCTCGACAAAAATCAAAAAGGTAATCACGGTCTATATCCCGGTCAATATAAGTCTATTGAAAATAACCGTGAATAATTCAAAATAGTAGGAAGGTAATTAATGAACCGAAATAATTCAAACATATAGAGTAGTCGACTAGTCGAGCAAAGCTAACTCTGCAGTATATTTATTTTCATCACATTTGCTGTTTAAAGGTATCATTACGTCTACGTGTACTGAAGCATAATGTACTATTTTATTCCCAAGGGAATAATGGATTTAGTTTTAAAAATGAATACAATCCGTACAATACTTCAGGCAAAGGATGTTTCAATCTGCCAAGGATTTTTATTGCACAACCAAAATTTGTCTGTTAAGCTATAAAAGATATTATAAGGTATGAAAAATGCATTTTACTTATGTTTTACAATTATCTCAGTGTGTTTTGCATTTATTTCGTAAACTTAACTGAGATAAATTGTTATCCATCCATCCATCCATACTCCATACTCATCATCATTCTCTTGCCCTTATCCCAGTCACTTGGGGTCGGCGCAGCATGTCTTTCTCTTCCATACATCTCTGTCACTCGTACTATATACTATATACTATATATACTATATATACTATATACTATATATACTATATACTATATATACTATATATACTATAATATTATAAATGCGAAAGTAACTCTGTCTGTCTGTCTGTCTGTCTGTCTGTCTGTCTGTCTGTCTGTCTGTCTGTTACGCTTTCCCGCTTAAACCACGCAACCGATTTTGATGAAATTTGGAACAGACAATCTTTAGACCCTGAGACAGAACATAGGCTACTTTTTATTTCGAAAAAAAGGGATGAAGGGGTTGAAAAAGAGGTTGAAAGTTTGTATGGGATTTCTTAATTTTAAATGATAAAACCATGAAACTTTATATTTTAGCACTTGATAAGAAATCATTAAACATATATTTAAAGTCACATACAGGTCGAACGCGATTAATTAACATTAGTGGGAAATAAACATTAACTAAAAGCGGGTAGATTATATTTATTTGTCTACCCCGAACATTTATATAAATTAATATCGGGTAGTTTTGTGTTGTTTACATCTCCGGTGACATTTTGCTGGGACGTCAGTCTTCCGCGACCACGGCCAGTGCAACCTGGCCGAAACGTTGGGAAAAAAGGTAAAAATAATGTTAATTAATCGCGTTCGACCTGTATGTGCCTTTAAATATGTGTACAAAGCGCGAGAACTTAAAGTGTTATATCATTAAACGTCTTGATAAGGGATAGGGATAGGGATAGGGATAGCGATAGGGATAGCGATAGGGAAAGCGATAGGGATAGCGATAGGGATAGCGATAGGGATAGCGATAGGGATAGCGATAGGGATAGCGATAGGGATAGCGATAGCGATAGCGATAGCGTTAGCGATAGCGATACGGATACGGATACGGATAATATGGGTATCGTTAGAGGGATACGGATAATCGGTCGGCGGTCTCTTACAATCAATGTGCTCTAAGACGATCGTTGTTTGCTTGCTTGAAGATTACGTTTGCGATAAGTATAAGCAAAATGTAAAAAATTGTAAGGGATAATAGAAAAAAGTACTTTTTACCCACCGATCATAGTGTCGAAATACGGGCTATGTGGGATGTTTATAAAGGTTTCCCCAGCGTATATAGAATTACCTACGCTGTGGTCGATGTGTAATATTTCTACAATCATTGCAAGCAAAAGTATTATGTGCAATCGAAATAATCGCAGATAAATATACCTACAGAGAAACCTACGGTCCCTACGGATCCAAATGAAAATCTTAATGAATACTTTTATTACGCGGGCGAAGCCGCGGGTAAAAGCTAGTAAATATATAATTATGTATGTAAGTAAAGCTAGTTTATGCGCAATCCAAAAATAAAAAGTGGGTTCTATTTAGCTTACGAGTACAATATTAGACCTCAGGCGGACAAATTGTTAAAATTGTTTAAACCAATGCTCCAAAAAGTCACATGGTCACAATTTCATCTTGCTACTTGTAGGAAAGACAGGGCCGTGCGCGGGGCGGAATGAGCTTTGTTTCCTCAATTTACTAGTAAAAACGTTGTCGCTCGTCGTTGTAACCGGACTTGACGGACAGATTTTGTGTAAAATTATGACGTAAAATGAAGTTGGTCGATAAAACCAGCAGTCGTAATAACCGGATATCACATATGAAAACCAAACAAATACTTGTGTTTACGTCGTTATAAGCGGTTGGACGTTATATGCGAAGTCGTACCTACTAACTGGACTCTACTGTATATCTACCTAGTCCCATACAAGTAATAGGTATATCGTTATACACTAAGAGACGTTTTTAAGAAACAGCAAAGTAAGAAAAAGTAGGCAGGCTGAATCTTGAAACTTTTTAATAAAATACAGTTCAGTGTCAACCTAATAAGTAAAGTACTGCGCGACAGCAAACGCTCATATCTGCGACGAGTATTAAATTATTTTATTCAAATCTAGTTGGATATGGGGGGTTAGTGGCGCAAGTGACAAGATGTGAGAGTTCCTTTTTTAAAACATTAAATACAGAGTGGGGCCTGTAACAAAGGCGAAGAATTGAACTGTAGGCTATTCTCCTTATACTGATCAACATTTGTTCAGTGACTTTTAAAAATTATGAAGTATTTAAATTTTTAATTTTTCATACAAAATAAATATTAGCTTCAATGTACGCCATTATTGTTGTCATTGACGTTGTCTGTCACACTTTAGACTTAACAGAATTCGCAATACATTACCTCTTAGAAAAAACTTTCAAGGGTGATAAAAATCAAAATACAAGTGATTTTTAAAAGTCGCCGAACAAATGTTGATCAGTATAAGGAGAATAGCCTAGAGTTCAATTATTCGCCTTTGTTACAGGCCCCACTCTGTATATATCATATAGACGACCGGTCTTGCTCAGACGGTAGTGACCCTGCCTGCTAAGCCGCGGTCCTGGGTTCGAATGGATGTTTCCTTTGTGTGTATATTATATATATATATATATATATATATATATATATATATATATATATATATATATATATATATATATATATATATTTATTTATTTATCTATTTAAGTATTTATCTATTTAAGTATATGTATATCGTAGCTTAGCACCCATAACTACAAGCTTTGCTTAGTTTGGGGCTAAGTTGATCTGTCTAAGGAGTCCCCAATATTTATTTATTTATTTATTATCATTATACCCGTGGTCGCGGCAAGCCCCCCCCCCCCTTAGATGGAGAGATGACATCTGCCAACTAGCTGGCGATAACTGGATGCGAATGGCAATGGACCGACAAGCGTGGAGGAACGGAGAGGAGGCCTATGTCCGAAGACGGGCGCTTTAGAGGCTGCTATATATAGAAAGATTGATCGTTATATAAAGAAAAAGTGACCAAGGCCTCCAAGTGTTCCGAGCTGGAATCGAACCAGCCTACTCCGTTTACCGGACGGATGCCTGAACCACTCGGCAATCGGCACACGAAGGCAAGGGTCGAAATTTCCAAGTATATGGCATTCCCGAAGGCACCCGTTGCACCCTCTTGGGTCACTTTTTATTTATTTATTTAATTAATCTTTATTGCACAAAAGAAAAATCTTGCGGAACAAAAAGGCGGACTTAATGCTTTAAAGCATTCTCTACCAGTCAACCTCGAGGTTAAGCAGAGGGACTATGAGCGGTGCTACAATTACAACAGTAAAATCAAAACGAAGGAAATAAAAGAAAGCATACTAAATAAACTAAACATAAGTACACATATAATTTACAAATACATATATATAACAATATATATAATATTTATATATATATATATATATATATTGATTTTACTGTTGTAATTATAGACGACACATGTGAAACTAAGAGTAGTGTGACTACTTCAAAAATACAAATATATTTTAATTTCTATGAAAATCATCATCCTCCTTGCGTTATCCCGACATTTGCCACGGCTCATGGGAGCCTGGGGTCCGCTTTGACAACTAATCCCAAGATTTGGCGTAGGCACTAGTTTTTACGAAAGCGACTGCCATCTGACCTTCCAACCCGAAGGGTAAACTAGACCTTATTGGAATTAGTCCGGTTTCCTCGCGATGTTTTCCTTCACCGAAAAGCGATTCGCAAATATCAAATGACATAATTAATTAATGACATGATTAATTTCTATGAAAATAATTTAATTTAATTAGACTATTTCCTTTTTTAAATCAAAATCTAGAACACGACTTTACTTATTCCCGGATCAGTAAAGTATTAATGTAAGTATTAAAGTATTAATTTTAACTAACATGGATTTCCGCAAAGTAACGTGTAACTCCATAGATTAATTCCTTTTTTTATAAAGGGTGCTTTAAACAGGGATTTTCGTTTACAAAGCGTTTTCTCTTTAGAAATCACAAATAGTAATTTTTTTGACGTAAAGTTCATATAGATGTCAATTACGTCACACAGCTTTCAGATTTGTGGTTGCCCCACTATTTATTTGACAAAATGAGTAACAGAATGAATTATATTACTTAAGACGATACAGGAGGGGTCAATTCTCCATACAAACGCTCTCGACTATTTCCTCCCTAGTTTTTAAAGATAGAGCAATGATTTTTTTTAACACAGATTATTATTATTTTTATCTGTGTCGGACCGTTTTGATTTTTTTGCTATTCCTATTTTTAAAGACGTTTTAATTTGATCGGATCTAGCCGATCAAATTTTTCCAAAAACGGCCTTTTTGATTATGGCGCAAAAAAAAGGTTTGGTATTCAAAATTGGTAACAATTAGCTAAAAAAACTAAACGATCCGACACAGATTTTTTCATTGTTATTCAGATTCTCAAATTTCGTTACGATTGATTAAGTTTTGAAGGAGGAAACAGTCGAGAGCGGAACCTCGATTTTAAAGATTTTTTCGCAATATCTTTTAACCGAGTTATTCTGAAAAAACATTTTTTTTTTATAATTCTAGTTAATAATACTAATATATTTAACAAACATTCCCTAATTGAAAGGGGGGCATTCCATTTTAGCATTTTCGCTCCTGTAGCGTCTTAAAGACATGATCAAAATAGAAAATTATACATGTCCTGGTGCTTCTGAATTTCGCCTGCGACAAAAAATTTCCAAAATGTAAAAATTTCTCACATGCCAGAATCTTATCCCTCACATCAGCCTGGGAACTCAGACGTTCGCAATTTATGACTAACTTAGAGTCCGTCCTTTTGTGCCCCGAGCTAGTCTAGCAAATATACTCTTAATATTCCTTTATTGCTTATTTCTGTTTTGATCTCGCAGTAATGAGTGTTATTTGGAAATTGTTTGACTGTATTGAATGAGACAAGTTTAAAAGAGGTTTGCTTTATGAGACAATCGAAAATTAAAATAAATACTTATAGGAAAAGACAAAGTTGTTTAATTGTAAATACTTATTTGACTTACATACATACATATAACATACATATAATCACGCATGTATCCCATAAAGGGGTAGGCAGAGCACATGAACTACTCAAGTTTCAGTGCCACTCTTGGCAAAAAGGGTTGAAAAAAAAAAAACTTACAGACTTATTTGACTTACAGATTAATAGGATTTAACAGTGAATAACGACGACTAGTCTATCCTAGCGGGTCACTACCCTGCCTGCTACGCCGCGATCCCGGATTCGAATCCCGGTAAGGGCATTTATTTGTGTGATGAGGACAGATATTTGTTTCTGAGTCATGGATGTTTTCTATGTATATATGTATTTGTATATTATAATTATATCGTTGTCTGTCACAAGCTTTCTTGAGCTTACCATGGGACTCAGTCAATCCGTACCTTTTTCTTTAGGGCTTTGAGGTACGTTTTTAGGGTTCCGTGCCAAAAAGGTACAAAAGTCGTGTGCAATGCGCGCTGCAACGTAGACGCATTGATGTAAGTATTTAATATTTAAATATAAATTGTGAATTGGCGCGGCGCGGCCGCCGCTAGTAAATAGACACGATGGGTGATTCTCAGCAGAATAAACCTATCGTGAACGAGTTCCTCGCTTTTCTTCAACGCAAAAACAAGCTGGTACTGGAAGGAGCGATGGATGCGAAGACGGCTGTCCAGATGAATTCGCGTGCGTCGAGTTTCACCATCGATGACATCTGTGAAGCTAAGCAAGTGCTGTGCCAGTCCCTTGGGATTGCCGGCACCTATGTTCCACATCGACGAGGGGATGAAAACGGACAGAAGACCCTTGAAGATATAAAGAAAATCCTCAGGGAGAATCAAGACCGGATTCCGGAGTTCGTGGCGACGGCGTCGTGTATTCCGGAAAATCTCGACATTAGCAGCTTGTTTAAGGAAATCGAGGTCCTTAAAACAAGTTTAGCCGAAATGAGTAGCAAATTTGAAGCCAGCCTTATTACCATTGCTGATTTACGCAACGAAATAGCATGTTTGCGGAATGTCCCAACTCAGCCGGCCGCTTCAAATTTCGAACGTGACTCGCGACCTGACACACGTGTCAAGTCAGTTCGATTACCTGTTGACGCTGTAAAAAGTGTCGCAAGCGCCGCTCCGCCGCCCGCGCACCCTCCGCGCGTGCAACCGCCTGCCCCTTCGAGCTTACGTCAGCGTTCATACGCTAGCGTCACCGGCCGGCAGCCAGCAGCTGACCGGGTCAGCACGCCTTCTAAGAAATGTGAATCACGGGCTCTTTTAAGGAGAAGTCCTCCCGCACCAATGTAGATACGGAGGGATTCACATTGGTGGAAAGGAAAAGCAAGGCGCGTAGGGCGCCTCGTAAGACTGTGAGTGGCACTGCGGATCCGGTTAATTCTGGTCTTCGGGTCGCCACACCAAGTAAGCCGCTCTACGTGTCTCGCCTGCATTACTCCGCCGTGGCCGACGAAGTGGTGGAGTACGTTCGCCGGAAGACTGGCTTCACGCTGAGGGTGCAGCAGCTGCAGTCGCGCCGCTACGTGCACTTCAGCTCGTTTGTTGTGCGCGTGCCGCGGCCGCTGCAGGACACCATCGCGAGTCCAGACTTCTGGCCGAAGGGTGTAGTCTTTCGACGGTTCCGGGGCAACCTGCCGAATTGTACGCCCGGACAGACGACGCAACGAAGCCTCGACGTTACGTTGTCACCTAAATCTAGATGACGTTTCTTACTTTTATGTGTTTATTTTTTATGCTCTTATGTATTTTTAGTTACTCAGTGCTTTGGTTTTTACTGTCATACTGTGTAACATATTTGAAATAAAAATAAATAAATAAATAAATAAATAAAAGGAACCCTTATGGCGCCGCTTTGTCCGTCTGTCTGTCTGTCTGTCTGTCACATTATTAAATATCTCGAGAACTACTTATGCTATCGCCAGGGGCGGCTCACTCCGCGATCCTTTCACCGCGCTACAGGTACATGCCGGCGGCCGCGAGTTCGCGGCCCATTCACTGGCGACGACCTTCGCGCGGCGCAATAAAATTCAATGTCGTTTGCACGCGTGCGGTCCGTTTGTTAATGTAGGTAAGAATTTAGAATGGCGGCGTTTTGTGAACATCAAAGGAGTGAGCCTTCTGTACTTGTACTATTATATATTCTGTGCTATCGCTTTGAAATTTTGAATACTTATGAACATTGTTAACCTTTACAAATTGAAAGTATTTTTTTTTATTTATTAATATTAATTGCAAAAAATGGCCAAAATGAAAGGGGGCAAACTGAAATTTTCAAGTAACTAGATCAAGTGGGGTACCGTTAGAAAGAGCTCTAACGGTACATATCAAAACTCACGTTTTTAGATACCCCCGCCACGCCAGTTGCTACATTAAAATTATACTTTTAAAAACTGTAAAATCGCGAATATAAAATGTTAGCGGTAGAACGTAAACCGTGAAATACCTACTGAATTTAAATTTCAAATCCAGTGGATACACCCTCCGCTCTCCGCACAAAATGGCAAACAAATCTCAATCCTGTTCTTTTTTTTAACCCCCGACGCAAAAACGACGGGGTGTTATAAGTTTGACGTGTCTGTCTGTCTGTGTGAGTGTCTGTCTGTGGCATCGTAGCTCCCGAACGGATGAACCTATTTAAATTTAGTTTTTTTTTGTCTGAAAGCTGAGTTAGTCGGGAGTGTTCTTTGTTTGTTTTATGAAAATCGGTCTACTATGTCGCAGTCGGGGGTTTTTTCAAATTTTAATGCTTGTTACTTTAAACTTTAATAACCATTTTTTCTACTCCCGAACTGTTATTCGTCATTTACAGGGTCGTGCATAGACCTTTAAAACCCTACATCAAAGTCTATTCCTCAGAGCCAACGTCCGCCGGCTTTCCGCGCATGCGCGCAGTATCTAAAAAACTGAAAACGCATTGTTTGGCTCTGTAACGGCAACGCATTGTTATAACCACGTTATAACGATACTGCGCGAGAGCGCGGGAAGGCTTTGGGCAGCTGAGCTGACAGTGCAAACCTTTGCGTCAAAATACAGGAAACAGTGTGAATTTCACGAAAGTTATTCAAGAAAACTATTAAAAACTAAGTGCATGGTCGTAGAAAAAGTATTGTATGCAACGGTGTTTAACTGAGTCAAAAAATACTCTTGGCGTCTCCTTTACCCACGCCACACGTCTTTTTTTACCTCCTTTAAACGCCTGTTGCATAAAGTACTATTATAAAAGAATTTTCGCTTATATTTAACAGAAAAAGGCTTATGTAAGAGAACGTATAGAACTAATAATTTTTCGTTTGATTTTTTGAGACGCCTTATAAGTAAATATTTCGAATTTTGCGTCTAGCAAAAGTTAGGACCAAAAGGATTATCTCCTTTACATAGGGGTCTTTAATGACAATGAGCATTAATTTCGATTATTTATTTTGATTAGCTTAATTAAATCAATTATTACATATTTATAGTTAGGTACATTAGTTTATTTTATTTTATTTATTTATTTTATGTTTATGGGATAGGAGGCAAACGAGCAGACAGGTCACCTGATGGTAAGCGATCACCGCCGCCCATGGACACCCGAAACACCAGAGGTGTTGGAGGTGCGTTGCCGGTCTATAACATATCTTCTGATGAAGCGGCACTTCAAATGTGCACAGCCAACTTTGACAAAGTTACACCCCACTATACACAAGTATAATATAATATACAGGACGTTGTAAGGTGCATCTGTATGCAAATTCAAGTGCATTCAATTGTGCGTCCGCGTCAATACATAGCGGTAGACTTGTTTCCGAAAAATTGTATAGGTACTTTTCTATATTCATTATAGGTAAATTTGGAGCCCATAGTGATCTTACTTTTCACTAAAGTATATAATACTCGTATCGAAATGCTTTAGTCAACTACAATGAATTGTCCCATCACGTGTCGCTCGGCTGCGGTCAAAAGAAAATTACATAAACGAGCTTTTTACTTTACGTTTTACTTTTTTCACAGTTTAATTCACAGTTATTTGCCTCATTTTGTATCATATTTTACTAACGGCTCTCTTGGCTGAACACGAAAGAGTGTAAATAAGCAGTAATCCTGAATTTTTACTTTGATTGATTAAGTTTGTTGCTTAATTATACTTACACCAATTTGATCTTAACTGGCATTTCAAATGTGCACAGCCAAGCCAACTTTGAAAAAGTTACACCGCACTATACACAAGTATAATATAATATACAGGACGTTGTTGGATGAATTTGTATGCAAATTCGAGTGCATTGTGCGTTCGCGTCAATGCCGGGCGGGAGACTTGCTTCCAAACAATTGTATACGCTGCGAAGTTAAATCAGGTTGTATTTATACTTTACAGTCTCTTATTCGTATTGCAACACGTGAGTCCAACTTCAGGTAAGTCGCTTTGATGAATACACTGAAATAAAAAGGACTAGCTAAACTTTGCATAAAGGTATTTTCGCGAAAAAAGGTTGAAAAACTTTTTTTCTAAAATATGTAAATTTAATGTTTTTCCTACTCAAAACAATGAGCCCTTTCCATCCTACTAGGCGGAAAAAAGCGTCCCAAATTTAATTTGTCCACTTCGTTACCATTTTTCAAACACTGTGCAGCGGTTACAAAGTGGAAAGGGAAAGTATGCAAAATAATAGAAAGTTTAGGACCATTTTTAGGGTTCCGTACCTCAAAGAGGAAAAACGGAACCCTTCTAGGATCACTCGCGTGTCTGTCTGTCCCTCTGTCACAGCCGATTTCTCCGAAACTACTAGACCGATTTACTTGAAATTTGGCACACGTATGTAAACCTGTGGCCCAAAGATGGACATGTAATATAATTAAATGAAATTAAACGAAATTTAATCATAGGGGGCACTTTTGGGGGGTAAAATTGAAAATAAAAAATCAAAGTTATTAGAACTATATTGTGTTACATATCAAATGAAAGAGCATTTTATAAGCATCTCAAATATATTTTTTTTATAGTTTTTATTTTGGTAATTTAGAAGTGTAACATCAACAAAGCATGCAGCGAACGCAGACCTACTATCGCCCAAAGCGCCGAGCGGCGACACCGGTTTAGTTACCAGAAAACCCGCTAGATGGCGCTGACCCCGGCCCATAGGATTCGTACATCGCGGTGTTAAGATTTTTCCCGATTTGGTTAGGCTCGCCGCTTGAGACTTGCTATGTATCGAATCTTAGTTACGGACAATATACACGAGATAGCCCTCTACCTGTAGATTACAGGAAAACCTATTAGAAATATACAGTCAAGCGTAAGTCGGACTTAAGAGAAAAAAACTCAAATTGAGATTTTCACTCACTGCCACTGCAAGTACTTCCTAAATGTTTTGAAATTTTGTAAGCGCCATGGACAGATAGAAAGAAATTCATTTCTGTTTCGAAATTGTTAAAAATTTTAATCATTTGCCAAAATGACTTAAGTTCCTACTAAAAAAGAGGCGCTTAAGACTGTTTAGAATTGCACTGACCATAATATTGCCCTAATAGGTCCAAAAAATGGTCCAAAAAATACCAAAACAAAAAAATTGTGCCACCGACAACCAAAATCTGAAGTCTATTTGCTCTATCTCTTATAGTTTCCAAAATGTACGCAAATTTTTGAAAGTACAAATCTAGTGTACGTTGCTATCACATGTCGTCAGGCGCTCATGACCTTTTTGTATGGAAATGTCGAAATCCGACTCGCACTTGACTGATTTTCATAGAAAGTTGTGTTTTATTATAGTTTTGAAGGAGGTTTCATGTTTTTAACTACCAACGCAAAAACGACGGAGTGTTATAATAATAATAGGTTTGACGCTTGACATATCTGTCTGGCATCATACTCCCGAACGAATCAATCGATTTTGATTTAGTTTTTAATGTTTAAGGTGAATTCGTCGAGAGTTTTTTTTGTACCACGTAGGTGGCAAACATGCATACGGTCCGCCTGATGGAAAGCGGTCACTGTTACATATGGACGCCTGCCACTCAAGGAGTGGCACATGTGCGTTGCCGACTCGACTCATTAGAAACTTGTACAAACCTGGGGGGTTACCATGACGTGCTAAAGCCGTTCAGTTTAGGTTGAGAGAGAGGGACGGAGCTATGTAACTGCTATAGCTGTGTCCCTTTCTCTCAACCTAAACTGAACGTCTTTAGTACGTCATGGTAACCCCCCTGTACTTAGAATTGGCCTGGGTGCTGACGACTCAAAGGACCGAAGGAAGGAGGAGGAAGGAAGGAAGGAAGGAGGAAGGAGGAAGGATCTATTGTCCTAATTACTTCCGTAGGTCCTCCAGTCGTCAGCATACCGCACCCTCGTTGAGCTCTGGCTGCCTTACTCACCGGCAGGAACACAACAATGAGTAAAGTCTAGTGCTACTTGACTGCGGTCTTTTGTAAAGCGGAGGTAATTCCCCAGTTAGACTCTGCTCTACCTTAGAGTATATTCAATTTAGTCCATTCATTCATTTATTAACCGACTTCAAAAAAGGAGGAGGTTCTCAATTCGACTGAATGTTTTTTTTTTTTTTTTTTTTTTTTTTTTTTTTTTTTTTTGTATGTATGTTACTCGATATCTCCGAGAATCGTGGACCGATTTTCAAAATTTTTTTTTTAATCGAACCGGTATAACCCCGAGATGGTCCCATTGGCACCAAGTCAGGGTCTGATGATGGAATCCTGGAGAAATCGAGGGAACTCTTCAAATGTTATAGGCACATGTAATGTTTTTAGTCTATTTTTCAAAGGTACACCAGTATTTACGTCTGATGGTAATAATTTTATGTGGCTGAGCTGATGATGGAAGGTCAACTCCTCAATGGTTAGGAGTTTAAGGATAATTCTTTCACTACTGTACATGTATTCGGACTGATACATATAATATCACTAGGAACCACTAAAAATCAACTGAGCTGATGATGGAAGGTCAACTCCTCAATGGTTAGGAGTTAAAGGATAATTCTTTCACTACTGTACATGTATTCGGACTGATACATATAATATCACTAGGAACCACTAAAAATCAACAAATAAATAAACTTTTAACAAAAAATAAAACCGCCTTCAAAAATAAGCGCGTTACAAAACACGGAGAAACTAAAAAGCTAAAAATAATAAACCTTTCAATTCAGATTTCTCATCGTATTGCAATAAGCTAAACATCCAAATTATAAACAAATCAATTATTTTTGGAGTCGGTACCAGCCTGTGTATGGTTGGGTGGGGCAAACAGGCAATAGCAAGGCGACGAACAGGTCTGGTACCGACTACAAAAATAATTGATTTGTTTATAATTTGGATGTTTAGCTTATTGCAATACGATAAGAAATCTGAATTGAAAGGTTTATTATTTTTGGCTTTTTAGTTTCTCCGTGTTTTGTAACGCGCTTATTTTTGAAGGCGGTTTTATTTTTTGTTAAAAGTTTTATATGTCAATGTTCTTACTTAACTTAATTTTAGTATTAGAGTTATCAGTCAAGAAATTCAAATGCAGCGCCATCTATTATTAGTTGCGACAACTTTTCATGTGACTTTCCATGCCTAAAGGTTCGCACAAGTCTCAAGTCGCGTAAATTACTTAGTAAATTTTGCCGAGAGACGGCGCTAAATACAATAATACTCATTAGAGTACCTATACTTCTAGTCAAAGACATATATAACTCCGTATAGACAGATAAAGTCTAAGAATAAAACTTACCTCAGTACCACACAGAAGAAGGGCTCAGCTAGATGGCGCTAATATTAATATTTGAAAATTTAAAACATATTAAGCTAAGAATATGGGCCAAATTGTCAAAACTGAGGTTCAAAAGTCTTAAGCCTACGTCGAGAGATGGCAGTCTATGCACTGTGATTACACATTTTACTTTGATTCTAACTCTATAATACTCGATCTTCTTTGCTTCTTAGCACACCTCGGACACTGGGGATCAAATATTTGAAAGAGGCGCATTCCTAGCACACAGTCTTAGATCGTGTAGGTGAACGTACTATGCTTGTATGCGTGAAATTTAATATGACAGGTCGACTGTTCGTGTTATTGACAGGCGGTAACTGTGAGGTAACCGAGAGGGGGTTGACGGCACTTTCAGCGGGGAGTGGGGTGGCCATACTGTACGATAGTACTCTTTATTATACTATGCTTCTAGACAAGTCTTATATGAGTACCAATTGTGGTAGAAGATAGTGAAAAAATAAGATCAGATCCCTCAGAGGCAACTAATATGGGCGTAGCGCAAGAATCGTCAGTATTTAACATACTTTTTTCACTTCTCCTTAACGACCTCGGTTGCGATACAGGCTGCCAACATTTTAATGTACGCCGATGATGTTGCTGCCATAGTTACTGCACCAACGTCTGAAAGTCTTCAGCGAGCCTTGAATGAAACGACAACTCAGCTGTCTCAATGGTTCGCATGGAATGGCTTAGCTTTAAATCTCAAAAAGACTCATTTTGTGCATTTTAATCTTTCGGGCCGCATGACCACGCCGTTGATAGTTCATAATTAATGGGAAAATACTTGAACAGGCATCCACGACTACTTTCCTAGGTTTAAAGATTGATCAGGGCTTAAAATGGGACCAGCAAGTAGATAAACCGTGTGGATAAGCAGTGCGTGCTTTGCCTTAGGTCGAGTTGCAAAGTCTGTGGCTCCAGAAGTAGCCCGGACATGCTATTTCGCCAGGATCGTTGCTCAGGTACCTGTAGACAGTAGACACTCCGGCCAAAGAACTCTTTAAAAAATAAGAATCCTTACACTCATTACACTGCCTGCAATAGTTATCATGCAGGTAGCCATTTATGTAAGAGAGAACTTGGCAGCATACAAAACCAGGGGCGGCTCACTCCGCGATTCTATCGCCGCGCTACAAGTACATGTCAGCGGCCGCGAGTTCGCGGCCCATTCATTGGCGACGACCTTCGCGCGGCGCAATAATAGTTATTTGTATAATAGTTATTTATAGAATCATGAACTTGCGAGTTATTTATAGAATCCTGAACTTGCGAGTTTTTTAACACACGAGAAGTAAAATACATTATTTGCACCCGAGTGTAACACAAAACTTTTCCCCTCACTGTAGCGAGGAAACTATAACGCAAAAAATGCGTTTATCACTGCTTCCAGTAGTTCCACAGGTGGTAAATGATCTTTATTACTAGATTCACCTACTTTTATCAATTTTGAAGCAATTAATTTGACTTTATTCAAGGTCAAATTACTTTACCCACTAGTGGATAAAATGCGTTTTTACCCGCTGGTATTAAATGACAAAACACGTGTTACCGAGCTAGTGAGGGGGAAAATTCAATGTTGGCTGCTCGCGTAATTTCAATCTTCTGTCTATTTATTCTCTAATAAGTATTATTGTTGTATGAATATTATTTTTTTAAATCAAATCTTGACGTGTAAAATGGCGTTACAAATATGAATAAATGAATATGAGTATGAGTGTAGTATGAATATTTTAACCATTGAAAGTTTGTACGGAACCCTCGGTGGGCGAGTCCGACTCGCACTTGGCCGGTTTTTTTTGTCTCTTGTTTTTTGTCCTAGATCGAAAGGACTCGTGATTCTGAGTAGGAAAAACATTAAATTTACCTACCTTAGAAAAAATATTTTTTGTGATTCGCCTCGCGAAATTTCCCATAAGGTACAGCGGCAAATCTCGGGGGGACAATTGTAACTAATCCTTTTTAGGGTTCCGTAGTCAACTAGGAACCCTTATAGTTTCGCCATGTCTGTCTGTCCGTCCGTCCGTCCGTCCGTCCGCGGATAATCTCAGTAACCGTTAGCACTAGAAAGCTGAAATTTGGTACCAATATGTATATCAATCACGCCAACAAAGTGCAAAAATAAAAAGTGGAAAAAAATGTTTCGTTAGGGCACCCCCTACATGTAAAGTGGGGGCTGATATTTTTTTTCATTTCAACCCCAACGTGTGATATATCGTTGGATAGGTATTAAAAAATGAATAAGGGTTTACTAATATCGTTTTTTGATAATATTAATAGTTTCGGAAATAATCGCTCCTAAAGGAAAAAAAAGTGCGTCCCCCCCCCTCTAACTTTTGAACCATATGTTTAAAAAATATGAAAAAAATCACAAAAGTAGAACTTTATGAATACTTTCTAGGAAAATTGTTTTGAACTTGATAGGTTCAGTAGTTTTTGAGAAAAATACGGAAAACTACGGAACCCTACACTGAGCGTGGCCCGACACGCTCTTGGCCGGTTTTTTTTTCAATTATTACACTATGATGTTGAGCTATACATGTATCCACTGAACACGCCTACCATTTATATAACCGGTGGACACTATATTTAATAATGCAAGCATTCTAAAACCAAGACCAATGTCGTGGCTGGGCCGTAAAGGCCTAAAGGGCCTGGGGCCCGTTTCTCGAAAGGTACAAGCCTTGTATTACAAGTGCGCGAACTGTCAAATCCTATGGGTTGTCATGGAAACACACTTGTAATACAAGGCTTGTACCTTTCGAGAAACGGGCCCCTGGGCGGAGCCTTGAAAGGCTCGACTCACTTATTCTACGCAGATTTTTGGAACGTGCATTCCTGGTGTGGGATTTGATTCCGCGTCAACGGTGTCTGCGAAGTTGATTGATGCTTTCTATACCTTAGCAGAATGTGAATAGAGGTTAAATTGGGCAAGTTTTTGAGATTGAGGGAACGTTTGGGTGAAATGCGGTGTTTTGTCAGTGTTTAAGGTGTTTTATTGTGTCAATGTAAAGCTTTTTGGTACCTAATACCTAATGAGAGATGTCAATTTTAGGTACTTAGGCTAACTTGTTTGCAATAAATAACAAGTAGTTGGTAAATGAACTAGGTACTGCAGCCATAATCTAGAAATTAGAAAACAACTTAGTAGGTCTATTTAGACTACCTATCTGCACCTAACTAAAATTTATCGAACTACTTAATAGAAAATTGGGGATATTGAAATAGGGAAAACCTTAGACAAGGCACAAACTTGCGGCCTTTTGGAGCTCATCAGAACCTCGCGAATCTTTTTAATATCACTTTTCTTAGAGGTTTTACATTTGCAGTATCGTTTTCCGATGAGTGTCATAAAAAAAAACAAATTTCGTTCAAGTAATTTATGTATCTCATTTGTAGTAAAATAACATAATTGTATGTATAACAATATTTCTATCCTTCCTTATTTTTGAAAACCCACAAGTTGCATTTTCCCCTTTAAAATTTTACCTACAAAAGCTCATAAAACCTGTCAATTGCACACAAATTCACAGACTCTATTAATTTTTAACAAAATATTTCGCGCTACGCCAACAGTTACCATTCAAAACCCAATTTCACGTCTCAGAAAATAAGGCCCATTTTGATTTAACTAAAGTAGCGGTACAACCTTTGTTAAGAAAAATCTGCAAACAATCCAGGCGTAATATGCGTCGTGAAATTTTCGCTTTGCAATTTTGAATTTACTTACCTTATTTTTAAGGATGAAAATTGTTAAGTAGCAAAAGTCTTGAAGGAAAACCTTTAACCTCGGAAGTCCCGGCGTACTTTTACAAGTACAAATTATAATTCGAGTTTTGAATTCTTATAGAAACAAAAGAAAGTTCCAAATTGAAAATCGTAAAAATTGGCCTGGGCCTTACCAGGCTAATAACAATCAGGTCGTAATGTATTCAAATTACGGTGGGATAAGGGCAAAAATCACTTTCTTTATACAGCCTTAATGCGTCGTTGTGGCGAATTTCGGAACAAGGCGAAACCCGCTGGGATGACTCAATTAGAAGGTTTTTATATGAATATATTTTGAATTCGGGTTGAGGGGAAGTTATTTGTCTTAGGCGAGGCCGCTAGCACATGATTCATGTGACAGTATGTCGCCGCGACATACGTCTTTTTAACCCCCGACGCAAAAACGACGGGGTGTTATAAGTTTGACGTGTCTGTCTGTGTGTGTGTCTGTGTGTCTGTCTGTTTGTCTGTCTGTCTGTGTGCATGTGTGTCTGCCTGTGGCATCGTAGCTCCCGAACGGATGAACCGATTTCGATTTTGTTTTCGTTTGAAAGCTGAGTTAGTCGGGAGCGTTCTTAGCCATGTTTTATGAAAATCGGTCCACTATGTCACGGTCGGGGGTTTTTCCAAAATTTTAATTTTGTGGTTAGGTTATTATAATTGTATTAACGACATAAGGGTAGTCTATTTTGCGGCGCATTCATCATCATCATCATTTCAGCCGTTAATAATCCACTGCTGAGCATTGGCCTCCCTTCGTGTACGCGACTCATCCCGGTCCGTGTGCGTAGCCGAATGATCAAACGCTTCACGATTCGCTCACGATTCGCTCACGATTCCTCAGCGTTTCGTGAAGCGTTTGTGCATTCGGCTACGCACTAGGGCTAGTCTCATCCAGGGGTATCTCGCAGTTTTCCGAATGTCGTTCACCCAACGAGCCAACGGACGCTAGACGCTTGTACATCCGAAAGCGGCGGTGCATTATCTTGTGCCAATCATGTGCTATCCCTACAATTTTCACCTGACATAATTATATCTTGGAATTCATAGAAAAATGTGTTCGGCAGATTTTTTTATTCACTAAATATTGTGTCCTCTGGATAGTAAATTTCCCTAAATATGTCTCTTAAATACTAAAGGCCATTACATTGCCTCTTCATATTAAAGTTTCAATAAAAAATAATCCAATGTGCAGATTGCAGGTGGTGGTAGCGATTCCAACAGTGTGTTAAAGGGGATTACGACAGTGACTACGAATACAAATGTAAAAAAAAATTAATATTTTGAAAAAAACCCCGACCGCAACATAGAAGACCGATTTTCATGAAACATGGCTAAAAATACTCCCGACTAACTCAGCTTTCAGACAAAAAAAAAAACTAATCTATATCGGTTCATCATTTCGGGAGCTACGATGCTACAGACAGACACACACAGACAGACAGACAAACAGGCAGACAGACACACACACACAGAGATACACGTCAAACTTATAACACCCCGTCGTTTTTGCGTCTGGGGTTAAAAAAAACAGTTCATCTATCTACCTATCCTTATAATCTAACCCCAAAGCGAACAGAGTGTATTATTCCAAGTTGCATGCTGTATCGAGGCCCTGTGGTTCGGCCCTGGGGATATGAAAATGCATTCGAAGTTTATTCCGCTTGGCGCTTTATTTTAAAAATAAAAATTCAGATAAGTATACCTATGTTCTGAGAACTAAATAATTATAATTATTGTCCACACACCGATGCAGATAGCTCTTTTTAAGAGATACATGCATAAACTCATGCCTGTAGGCAGAGCACATGGAACTGCTCAGGTTTCAGCCTTTGGCAATTAAGAGGTTGAAAGAAAACGAAATTATGAAAGAAGAAGTAAATACTTACCTATACAGTATTTTTAAAATATTTTTTGATAACCGAGTGTATCGCCAACTTGTTGTTCTACCTTTATTGTGGTATTTTCAAAATTTTGTTTTCTATTCTACACTATAACACCGTGTCCGATAAAGTTTGATTTCGTATGCGTCGCATCGCCGTCGCGCGACCATCGCGCGACCGTCGCCCACGCAAGCCACGGCGTAAACAATGAGCAAGACTGTTTATAAAAATACTTAAGTCTAAAAAAGTTTAATATACTAATTACTACAGTATTAAAATAAGAACAACCAGAGCCAAGTGGTAAACACCAAGTGTTGAAGCAATCTAAAAGATTACACTCTGATTAAATGTGGTTTAAGGAGAAACGCTTCACTACTAACACAGCAATCTGTCTTTGTTTCATCAATGTCATCATACTTAGTAGAAAAATAGTCACACCAGTGACTTTGATAGTACTTACAGAATAAATTAGAATAGATAATGTTGTACAGATTACTTTTATTATCAAATTGCAGAAATTAGCCTTATCTAATTAAATCAACAATCTTAATTATTATTTTAATTAAATAATAAACGTCAAGGTCTTGTAAAAACAAAATCTGAACCTAAGCAAATTGTAATCGGCCACAGTGGAAATTAAATTTTGACAAGAATAAGATACCTAATTTTTTGCGTTTAATAAATATACGACAAACGTACAGTGCCATACGCATTTACATAATTAGGAAACTATCAAATGGATATTCAAACCACCGATAAATAAGTAAATGACCGACAATAGTTGGAATTGATAAATAACAATTACAGGGGGCCGATTTTTGAGTCTCACTGTCACTAAAATACCGGTTGAAAACGGTGAATTGCCTATTATTTTTAGTGACAATTTTCTGAATTCGAACGCCGTGAGATTCAAAAATCGGCCCCCTGTTCTGTCACGGTCGCCAGTTCTCAACAGTGACCGCTCGGCTTTCCATCAGTTGAACCGTTTGCCACCGACGTGGTATAAAAGAAAAACATCTACATATAAAAAAATAATTTATTCATGTACCAAAAATAGCAATTATAAACAGGCCGTAAACTATATTGACACTAAATAGGCTTCAACATGTCCGTGCCTGAACTAGGGAGGTCCTGTATCTCAGGCAGAGAATATAACTTACAAACTAAAACAGGGAAATTACTTGATATCATGTGCATATAGGTATTCAACTAAAAAAAATACATTGCAGATTTATAAATGGAGTAGGTTACCTACTTAAAACAATCATAATTCTCAAAGTACTTACAGCAAAAAAGGATGGTAAGCCATATGTAATACTTATTACTTATTAGAATTTTGATGAGTCAACAGTTGGCAAATGGTATAAGTGCACTAGGGTAATTCCGAAAGTCGTCTAATTTCGAAAGTCGCACGAAAATCACTATTATTTCCCTCATATCAAGATTCCCCTTTCGGAATTGACAGAGCATTTTTGTCATTCGGAATTACCCTAATGTACCTTGCCTAAATACATATTTAATAGGAAAGTATCGGTATTCAGTACCTACTCGCACTCGTAGTTGTGTTAATATTGCTGCGGTCTTCCATAAGGAATTTCCCGGGATTTAATGTAAAACACTATGCGGGAAAATGCATTTACATTTTGTTCTTGTTTTAAAGCTTAAAACTGAGTAAAGTAATTAACTTTTCAGAGTGAAGTACACTGTTATGCAGAATATGAGAGCTTAATCTTAGTAAATTTTAGGAAAGTGAAATAAAACATGCTCTGGTTTTTGTACAGGTTTTTTTTGCAGGTCAAGTAAAGCTTAAGCTGTAATCGTTGTACATCACCGTAACTTTGGGAAAACAACATTTCTAAAGGATACAAACATGACACTGTATGCCCCATATTACCCAAGACATTTATTTACCAATAGATATATTTTTTTAACGATAGAGCCGGATCTAGTATTGCAAGCCGGGGCCCATGCCCCGGGCGTCAAATCCAGGACAACAAATTCGAACCTTTTCTTCCCCTCGAAAAAAGTCTTCTTATTGCTGTATGAGGCTATGTGAATTACGCATACGATTCATATCAGTAGATAGATAAGATATGCCGGTATAAACCATTTGTAATGTAAAGAAAATCTGAGATGTCACACTTCTTGCATGTGTTGCATGTGTCACTACAGTATACTTAGATGTTTAGAGCTGACAATGGTGAATATGAGAGTATTTTACACTACTAGCTTGTTCAACACATCTCTTATGGAAATAAAACAGCTAAATATATGCAAATTAATCATTTCTCCACCCATACTTGCTATTTGTCACACGCAATTGCGCATAAAACTAAGGACTTATAAAATAAACATGAATGTCTGAGTGTCAAGAAGCAACAATGGCATAATAACCCCCATTACAGCACACTTGGCCGCAATTCAAATCCGACAAAGAGGATAAAACTACAATATAGATTATGCAACAGGGTTGCCATATAAAAGTTTCTAATGTTGACAGGATATTAGCCATTTTTTTTTGTTGATATAGGAATCAAAATTAATTTAGTCATTGTTAAAAAAATCTGTGTTTATCTGTAAACTTAAAATAATTTTAGAAATTCAAAACCTATCGTTATTTAATTAATGTTTTTTGTTACTCGTAGTGTGGAAACAAAAGTGATGTAGCTGTAATTTCTATGGAAGTAGCTATACCCCCTTCTTCATAAACGTACTCTCAAGCCGATAAAATTCTTTTGTCCTTTTCTATCACACCAATACGTTGGAAAAGGACAAATGAACTTTATCGGCTTGATATCTTTAGAGTACGTTTATGAATAAGGGGGCTATCCCTCTGTATAGCTATAATTCCTAATTACTGAATCCAAAGCAGACCATTAATCACATGGTATTTGAGTGCCCTGTTACCAGATACAATGGACCAGCTGAGGATTTTAAAAACCTGACACAAACTGCGTGTTTGTACCTGCAGACTTCTAAATTTTAAGTTTAAATGTAAATAATATTATTTGAGTAATGTATCGCCATACGATAAATAAAATAAATGAATTAAACATACTCGACATAGTAAGGAGCCTGACTGGACGATTTGTCACTTAATTGGATTTGTAATAGTTGTAACAGAATATCGCACCGTACGAAGTCGCCCCCTAAAAAGAGCGATTACGAGCTGCCTCCTTTATTTAAATTAATATTAGAGTCCGAGTCCACTGAAAATTCATCTCTTTTTATCCTCTCATTCACTCAAAGGTTAACTGGAAGAAATCCTTCATAGGGATAAGTTCGCCTTTGTACTGTTCTTTACCGTAATTACTGTGTTTTTTGTTATTAATTGTACAATAAAGAGTTTACTACTACCATTACTACTAAAAATGTCGATAACGTGATTGGACAGTCAAGACTCTATAGACGAATTACATACGCGTTGCTGACCCTAAAATTCCACTAGCAACACATCGAGAAAATCTCAAATCCTGGCAACCCTGCGCAGAGCAAGCCCGGCGTTTTGAGAAATATGCAATGCACTTTACGATTATTGCTTCCTTTGCGCTGAGCGGTGATACTGCTGTTTTATTGTTTATTCTAGAGCTTGTAGGAAATGGTTTTTGTTCTGCTTCGTACCTTTTTCTAAAAAAAGCGATGGAGGTTAAGATGTAGACTAAAACCCGCTGACATTGAATCTGGAGATCGAAGGTTTGAACCCCGCTCCTAATAAAGAGCTTTCAGAACTTGTATTATAAGAATTTTTTTACGGATCGCAAATAACATATCGTGAGAAAAACAAGATAATTCCAAAAAGGTCCTGGGCTGGGTGTTCAGATAATAAGCTAATTGCTTACATAAGAACTACTGCCTATGTCAATTAATGGGATTAGTCGCCAAACGAAGCATGGGCGGTGGTAAAAGGCCAGGAAAACAAGAGGAAGATAATATGATATCCACCATTGATTTTCAAATGGGTTTTAGATATTTTAGCCACTGTGACTTAAGTGGCAAATGCAGTTCCTTTTTTTGTTGCTGTGTCCTTGAAACAGTCAATTGACAATTTTATTGCCAAGTATCAATTCCAATGCCTTCCCTCAACACTGGAAGCTCACAGACATTTTAGCTTTGTAAAAAATCAGTGTTAATAGAATTGGGTCGTCTAATACACTCGCTTACAAGAAGACATCTTGGCGTCGTGGACCAAGTAGACCAACAACCAGGATGTCAGTTGTCAGACAAAGACAAATGGAAGCTTATTTAAGTTCAGAGACGACCCAGGACCGACCGGCCTGGCGATGCATGATTAAAAGGGCCGACCCCAAGTAGAGAAGAAACCAGGCAGAAGAAGAGATCACATCTTGCTAATGGTTGTCTATTGTTTGCCCGACAGTCATTTAACATAATATTCATTTGCCCGAATCTAACTTGCCTGAATTTCATTTGCCCGAATGATTTGTTTACCATAAAAATCATATGACATACTCGTTGTTTATCCGAATATTACCTTCCATAATCATACAATGCCATACTATTTGTTAGCCATATTATTAAGTGCAATAATATGGTTTCATAGAATATTCAAACGCCATAAGCAATTATTGCCATATATGGGCAACAATTAGCCCATATTATTACCTAACCTAACCTACTTTCTGATAGCAGTTTCATTTTCCAGGGGTCACAGTTCTAACCTAACCTACTTTTCCGGCAGTTTCATTCTCCAGGGGGTCACAGTTCTAACCTAACCTAACCTACTTTCTGATAGCAGTTTCATTTTCCAGGGGGTCGCAGTTCTAACCTAACCTAACCTACTGTCTGATAGTATTTTCATTTTCCGGGGGGTCACAGTTCTAACCTAACCTAACCTACTTTTCAAGCAGTTTCCTTTTCCAGAGGTTCACAGTTCTAACCTAATCTAACCTACTTTCTGATAGCAGTTTCATTTTCCAGGGGGTCACAGTTCTAACCTAACCTAACCTACTTTCTGATAGCAGTTTCATTCTCTAGTCCTTCTAGTACCTATTACAGTAGTTTTCGATTCTGCCAAAGCACATTATGGAAATTGACTTTTCTGGACGCTAATTTGTATGACAAATGATGGTATGGAATGTGGTAATTACGGATTTCGATGATTCTGACGAATGACATTATGGAAACTGACTTTATGGAAAACAAAGTTTCTGGCACTAGATTAATATAGTAAACAATGATTATGGCATAAGATGTTATGAGAAACAATATTATGATTGTTGAATAGGATGGCAAATAAAATTATGGCAAATGAAATTCTGGCAAATGGGGGTATCCCCTTGCTAATATCTGTTGCAACGATATTACCAATTTGTCCAGCTTAGTACTCCGCTTAAGGATAAAGTTTCGGGGTAAATCTGCCCGCGACCTTTTACCCCGATGCAGGCATTTCCATTTTTATAGCGGTGCGTCTGCGTATTATGCAGATTGTCGCGTAACGACTCCGGCGATGTATGGGGGATGGAGCAAGATCTGAGAGAATGCTGTTTGGATACTATTTTATTTAGCAAGTGATAAAATATAGGTAGAGATTTACGGAGCTCATGCTCCTTTTCATATTTACCAGTCTCTTTTTGGTGAACATAATTCAAAATGTCGTAAGGATTCCTTAATTGCAAAGAGTCCTAGGTGGTAACAATTAAGATACTTTCCGGAACATTGACTTTTAAGCGAAAAAAACATTTTGAAGGCGCTTTGGCAAAACATCGTGAGCAAACCCGGCTGGTCCCAACAATACCTAGTTTTCCCATTGGTATGGGAGGTCAGATTTTTGCTGACTAAGTAAATTTTTAAGATTTTTCGTCAAAAGGATTCCAGGCTCCCAAGAGCCGTAGAAAAAAGCCCAACGCTAGGAAAAAGATGATGATATTGAATACCACCCTTCAATTTAATCCCTACAGTATTTTATGCCTTATGCCATAGTTCAGCTTGTTCTAAAAGCGAGTGTCGCGCTAATGTATGCAAACCCGGTTTAAGATTGACTTGTTTGCAGCACTTTGTTCGCTGATTGCGCGATAGGCGCGGCGATGAACATGTCTCGGCTTGTTTAGATAAACTTCAGCTGCGGTTAGACGTTGACAGAGAAATGTTATATAGTATGGTCTGACAAGGACAGCGCGACAGGCCAGTGTGGAAGCACTAAAAGGTGAAATGAGGCCTTATAATTAGTCGAGGTCCTCCTGTGGAGGTAATCCTGTTTTGCTCGAGGTATTTTGCTTGGTAAAGATTCCAATTCATCAACAAAGTGACCGAAGGCTCTTCCAGACGAAGGTCTTGTTATGGCAGGGGACAGTAGTAGGTTTTAAAAAATTGTAAGTGAAATAAGGAGTAAACGCGTCTTTTGTCCTAATTATCGCAACAGCTAATCAATCACAAGTAAGCTTTTTACACCAAGCGGCGTATCTAACTATCAAAATTATTATCTTGATTTGATAAAATGAATTATGAATGACGTCTACCTATTCAAACTAAAAAAAAAGAAATTTATTGCTGACCGAGTGAGCTGTTTTCAATCGGGAAGTCATGGGTATAAAAGTTTATTATTGACACCTGTGAAACTTTCCAGAAAATTCTAACAACATTTTCACACTTTCGGGAACTTTTCACAAAATCCACACCCACAACAACATAAGGGACTTTACAGACGGATTCAACCCAGCTGAATCTTGCAAGGTAACTGTCCAGTTACCCTACGTAGGCAGTTGGCAACTTGCCATGCAGTCAACATACAGTTACCGAAGACCATAAGAAATGAGGATTTGTGGAGTATGTGCCAACAACCTCCGATCGCACAGGAAGTGGTTCAGCGGAAATGGAGATGGATCGGTCATACCCTTCGAAGAGGAGCTACCAACAGTGCCAGTATCGCGTTTGAGTGGCGGCCTCAAGAAGGAAAGCGATCCCGCAAACGCCCCGTACACACCTGGAGGCGGAGCGTAGAGAACGAACTGCGGGGGTTCGGACTGAGTTGGAACGAGGCCAAGGCGGTGGATCAAGATAGAAAGGCGTGGAAGAATCTTGTGCAGGGCCTATGCACCTATGGGGTGCCCTCTAGGACAATCAACAACAACAACAACAACATACAGTTCCCACAAAAGGTACATTTGATTTGTAGTCCATCTGTCCGGCTTTATTGTGAAAAAAATCGTTAGCTCAGTAGTTGGCATCGGACGCACATCGAAGGTATACTAGTATCTGATGACTTCCGGCCTAACCGAAATGACAAACCGTTGACGCTAGACGCCAAACGAAACGCAGTCTGTCTCTGTTGCGCCAATCCGAAAGAGCGATAGAGATATTATCGTATACGTTTGTACATTTCGCTACGTACCCTGACATGTTGTGTCACTCACTAGTAAAAAAGTACCTTCTCTTATTACGAATATGGAGTAAGAGAGAGTCAAAGACAGATCAAATTAATATCATATTTTTGAGTCTGAATTCGCTTCCAGTAAAGTCGCAGCTCCATTAATCATAAAGTTTTTGTTTCGAGGTTAATGAGACGGAAGGCGAAAACAACTTGTTTCTTTATTTTAGGGCTCGTGTTTTAAAAGATTGTCCAAATTAGAGTTTGTCTAAAATGTAAAATATTAGTGCTTTGTCATGGGAAGTATTCGAGTGTGCCATATTTTTGTGGGTAACACCACAGAGACATTGACACTTGACACTGACAACTCTGTGTCTAGTACTGGCACAGAATATATAATAGTACAAGTGTACTGGGTTGATGTTAATAATGTTAATATTTCCTTGTTTAGGGACTTCCGGTTCGAACCCCATCTTAGTGGTCTCGTGTCGTGATTTTTTTTTCTTTTGCTCATTAATGTTGTATAAAGTGTAATATCGATAGCTTATTATGCAGTAAACTAATGTTGTAATGAGAAGCTGATGACGAACTAATCTCGAAACGCGATTAGCCACTTTTTTGTCGTCAACGGCCGGTAGTCCACGTGCTCTTGTAAATTCTAGCTATCAATTTACAAGGCTAACTCACCGTACACCACTGTCGATGTCGTGCTTACCGTACCAAAATCATTTTTTTTTGTACTACGTCGGTGGCAAACAAGCATACGGCCCGCCTGATGTAAAGCGGTCACCGTAACCTATCACTAATTAATATTGGCTCATATCACCTTGACAATGGCGAAATACATACATACATACATACATACATACATATAATCACGCCTGTATCCCATAAAGGGGTAGGCAGAGCACATGAACAAATTTTCAGTGCCACTCTTGGCAAAAAGGGGTTGAAAGAAATCCAAATTGTGACATTGCACTTTGCAGTGACAGGTTGCCAGCCTCTCGCCGAAACAATGGCGAAATAGTCCCAATAATTGACTGAAGCTATTTAATTTAAAAAAAAAACGAATTTCCTTGTTTTAAAGTGACGATTTTAACTTATTGCTCTTTACTACGGGACTGAACAATGAATTAAGTATAAATTTACCTCCAACGTTTCGCGAACGGCGTTGTTCCTTCGGTCTCGGAGAACACCACCCGGTGATTTTATACATTTAGATCACGTCTTCGATATTGATTAAAAAAAATGATATGCTGGTATAAGAGTAAATGATGCTGAACAAGATTGACCAGTGTGTTGAGAATTGGGTGAATCAACTTTTCTTGTCTGTTATTGCCATGATTACGGTCCCCTGAGTAATGCTGGTTTTATGCAAAATTATGCTACTGAAATTATGCAAGCATGCATGTAGTCCATGTTTGTAAATAGGTGGCAAATTAAGGTTTGTTAACACCAGAAAAATGCATGTTTGCATAGTTTAAGTAGCATATTTTTGCATAAAGCCAGCGTGACTCAGGATTCCGTAACCACGGCAACAACACATAAGAAAAAGTTGATTCACCCGATTACAAATGCTTATGGGTTGTCAGCTATATGTAGGTACTGTGTTACAGTGTCCATTTTACTCGATTGTGATTCTGAATCGGTGAGACTCTGTCTTCACTTTAGGTCTAAGGTCAATTGTCGATCAGTAGTTATATTGATTACAAAAAAAGAATAAGTCCCCTTTTATCTATCTGAACATTTCTTTATGAATCATTCCATACTATTAGGCTTGTGTCGTTCACGAACTATGAACTGTTAGGAATAAAATCCCATCAATGACCGAAATGAACTGAATCGCACGCGAGCGGTTTGGATCGAGAACGAGTGTCTGACTGCGCCGACCGAGAGCGAGAGCTACCTAGCAGAGCAACACAAAAATATCAAGGTTTCATATTAAACTTCGGTTACTTACAACCTTTCGACCCGTATTATTTTGACACTATTCGTATCATTTTGACACTATTCGGTCCCATTCGTTCTACTTCTGATCTTTTCGACCGCAGTGGTCGCTGGTCTGGCTGAACTAAATGAGCAAAAGACGTAAAAGAGCGAACTAGTTCGTGGGAGCGATTGAACGAGATCGGAGCGCTCCGATCAACGAACGAAACGGCACAAGCCTACTTACTATTAGCGCCATATAACTTGAGACAGAAGTAAGTAGAGAAAGTTTCTTTGACATGTCTTGTCTCCCGCAGACAGCTAGTTTCTAAACTATAATAACCTACTCGTACGTGAACTTAACACCACTACGTTTTCTAGTTACTAAGTACGGCATTGTGAAAAGTACTGCAACCATGAGATTAGAATACGTAGGTAACTCGATATCAAGAACTACACGGAAAATATATGTAACTTTTGTACTAGAAAGTAACACTGCACTGCTCTGTTCACTTTCTCTGACAATGAATGTAAATAAGTAAATTATTTATAACATCATTATTCATGACAAAATAGATTACAACTAAACTCTGACGACCGGTAGTGACCCTGCCTGCTAAGCCGCGGTACTGGGTTCGAATCCCGGTATTTATTTGTGTAATGAGAACAGATATTTGTACGACCGGTCTGGCGCAGTCGGTAGTGACCCTGCCTGCTGCGCCGCGGTCCCGGGTTCGAATCCCGGTAAGGGCATTTATTTGTGTGATGAGCACAGATATTTGTTCCTGAGTCATGGATGTTTTCTACGTATATAAGTATTTATTATATTATATATATCGTTGTCTGAGTACCCACAACACAAGCCTTTTTGAGCTTACCGTGGGCCTCAGTCAATCTGTGTAAGAATGTCCTATAATATTTATTTATTATTATTTATTATTATTTATTTGTTCCTGAGTCATGGATGTTTTCTATGTATACAAGTATGTATTTATCTATTTAAGTATTGTATATCGTCGCTTAGCACCCATAGTACAAGCTTTGCTTAGTTTGGGGCTAAGTTGATATAAATGTAAGGTGTCCCGAATATTTATGTTTATATTTATAAACGAGCCAGTCTATCATCATCCCCCTGTGTGCACTCACACAGGGGAATGATGATAGACTGGCTCACTAGCCGCCCCTGGTTAAATTACAAACAAAAAAAAAAGATTGAAGTTCTCCACGTAAAAAAATTGAAGTTGGGTAACGTAGGTAGGTAAACACTCGTAACTCTTTATAAATGCAGTCATAAATAGAATCTTACAGTTAAGTGGAATCGTAACAATTTAATAGCAAGCAAATATATTATAAGTATAATTATTACGCAATCATTGCCCAACATTATCATTATTTTGCCCGAAATAATAATTATACTAATTAAATATTTGCTCGGGAAACATTACGATATTAAGGATTCGATGTTACCTTTTATCCCCAAAACGTATTTTACTTTGATAACCCCGATTTCATTGTAATATTACTTGTAATTTGCCAATTAATAATGTTAATTGCTAATTTTAATGATTCGAGGGGACATTTGAAGCGCAATTTCGTTATTGTTTTATTAGGCTTTAATAGATTATTTTAATTTAAAGGAATTTATATTTATTTGCATTTATAAGTTTTTGTTTTCTTTTTAGTAGGTAAGGTGCATTATGGTAATTCCGAAAGTCGTCTAATTAC
The DNA here is from genome assembly GCF_023078275.1 of Leguminivora glycinivorella. Lineage (NCBI taxonomy): Eukaryota > Metazoa > Arthropoda > Insecta > Lepidoptera > Tortricidae > Leguminivora > Leguminivora glycinivorella. The sequence continues at coordinate 22,429,149 of NC_062974.1, forward strand.
GAAAATTGGATAAAAATCACCATTATTTCCAGCATATCAAAATTCCCCTTTCGGAACTTCCAGAGCATTTCTGTCATTCGGAATTACCCTAAAGCACCTTAGGTACCTATTATTTAACTTTTAGTATTAGTTTTATTTATTATCAGTTTTTTTATAAGGTAAAGCATAGTTAACATAGTATTGGCACGCGTTTAGCGACGAATAAAAAAAATATATTTAAAAATTAAAAAAAACTGATAATCACATCTTAATTTTAATACGTTGATAACTCTATATTAGAAATTTGGTTGATCTAACTTTTTGCGTTTGTAAGTTATTGATGATGGACGTTGACCGGCGAAAATGCACTGTGAACAAATACGTGAAAAATCCCCTTGGTCTGGGTCAATGATTGCTAAATTGTTGAATTTCCAGAAAACTACTAGGCAATAATTATTGCCCAAATCATTATTTCATTAAAGGACAATTAAATAATAGTGGCAAAATAATTCAAAATATCCACTCCTTGCGGTCCACACGGAATCAACAGACAAAAAAGATGGATGAAAATCTTGTTCAGAGGATGATGAATACTATTTTCAGAAAAGTCCGTAATTTTGTGCATAAACATACTGAATGATTGAAATATATGTGACACGCTATAAATTAATAAACGATCTTTTATATTCTGCAATAAAAAATATTGTTTACTTTTTTCTTTCCATTTAAAAATTAAATTCCTCCCATCGCGTACCAATTCTAAATTAACTATGCTTTAGTTCAATTACTTGTATTTTAGTTTTGTATAGTTATTTTTAAGTTTTTGGTTATTATTAAGTTTTACATTGTATATATGTATTGCTGTTAAATAAATGATTAAATTTATTTACAGTATTTTTCTCATTTTTAATATAAACTTGAGTTTTGTTTGAAATAATGGTGCTAACAAGTACCTAGGTAGTTATACTAACGAACAAAGTGCCAAAAATATGTATCCCCAACCCAACCTTAACATATTACCAATAAAGGCGTGTATAAAAGTACATGTTTTTGGCACTCTGCTCGCATCTATATTTTAATACCTTGAGTGTACTTACAGGTAATCTTTATTATTATAAATAACAAGGTTTAAAAACAACTTGTCAAACTACTTTATTCATCGATTCAAGCAAATGACAGCATACGATTGCTAATTTCGACCACAGCTCTCAAGTTTCCGTGGTGTAGCGGTTATCACATCTGCCTAACACGCAGAAGGCCCCCGGTTCGATCCCGGGCGGAAACACTTCTTTTTGTTTTATTCGCAGTATTATTTTAAATTTTTTTACTTCTTTTTTTTATTAAAGTTTTTATTAATTTTTATTTTTTAGTAGGTAATTATTTATATTTTTTATAATGCGGAATATTTTATTAAATATTTTTGTGTAGGTAGGTATATGTATGGTCCAATAATAATACATATATTATAATATGTATTTTTTTTATTTTTTATAATAATTTAAATTAAAAAAAAACTTAAAGTGATATAACTTAAGCATAATTATTTTGATATGTATTTATGTAATATACGACCTTACAATTTTGTTAGTGCAAAATTCGTTGACACGCTAACGAAGTGAGGGCAAACTTGTTAGAGGTGCAAACAAAAAGCCCTGACACCCTTAAGTTATGTCAGAGACCAGTAAACACATATCTTTAGACCACTCAAGTATGTATGCCTATGTTAAATTCACTGTACATATTTGTGGTAGGTATTTTGACTAGAAATAACCTAACCACAAAATTTTAATTTTGAAAAAAAAAAAAACATGACATGGTGGACCGATTTTCGCCAAACTTTTCTAAGATCACTCCCGAATAATTTAGCTTTCAAACACAAAATACGAAATCTAAATCGGTTCATCCGTTCGGGAGCTACGAAACCACAGACAGGCAGACACGTCAAAGTTATAACACTCCGTCGTTCTTACGTCGGGGGTTAAAAAATAGACGGAATATTCATTTGGCTTTCTATAATATTTACCAGTCTCTGGTAACGTGGTGATTATAGTTTTAGTGAAATGTTTGCGTCAAACTTGTTACGTTGCCGTGAAAAGGTTATTATAATATCCTAAATATGTAGACGTGTAAGTACGTCCTTATGTTTGTATTTTAATGACGAATGATGGCGTACAACAGACATTACATTAGAAATAGAAACGTCAAAATTTAAATACGGCCCGGTACCTACTAAGTACCGGGCCACGTTTTAAATATTGACGTTTATATTTTCGGGAAGCCAAAAAATGTTTTTATTACGTAAATATTGTACATTTTATACAAAGAATTTACTACAAAAATATACTCAAAAACCTAAGGTATAGTGTAGAATATGTCGTACAATTCAAGTTATTGAAAAATACTTACTATTTTGACACCTACCATGCATTTGTACTGCAAATTATTTCGGGATTCTAACACTGAGACAGGGAAAGAGGAAAAGAAACATTTTATATGTCCTTTACTTCACCAACTGTATTAACAAATATTATTTCTTCGTTTCAAAAGTTTTTCACCATTAGTGACTAGAAGCCACCCCAAACTGGCAACCCCTCTATTAGGCCTTATTAATTCCTAATTGTTTGCTAAACAGACAGCGCGGGGGCTAACTCGGTTAGACAGAACATGCCAGACATTCACTATCTGTAATATACATCAAGTCTGTCATACTGTCCTCGTCAATTATTCTTGTACAGTCAATCAATTTGAATCCTAGGCCACTGTAGGACCTTTTCTTAGTAAACGCTAAAGTGACTTCTATAGCAAATCACGCACGGTGTCAATACGACAGGGTTCTAGACTGGCATAGGATTCCAATAGACAACTTGACTGTAATTAAAGTAAAATATTTTATACCATACACGAAATAAAGCATCAGATAATTATAAGAAAAACAGTTATTTTTAACTCCAATTTATATTTTATAATAGAGATAGAAATATATAAAGTAAATCAGTTGACCGTGACGTCAATCAATTTGATTTCATATTAATTTCATATTAGCAAGTCATTCAAAATCATTTTGACAGTTCTAAAAAAGAAGCTGATTTGACTAGGAGGAAAGTAGCCTATTAGTTGACCCGTAGTCGGGTAAAAAGGGAAAGCACTTTGAAACGATTGATTACGTTTACAGAAAGATGTCTCCGTTTATTTAGTCGCTCTCAAGAACACTGCGATAGATCTACCTCAAGGTACATTAAAAACGAGTAACCTCATTTCAAAAAGCCCGCCCGAGCACTCAATTTGTCCGGGACTGGGTAAACTTGTCTTGTTTGCCGCCAGCGCCTGGCAATAACCAAGAGCAAACAGTGGCGGGATGCATCTTGCGATGGTAGTAGTAGTAGGCGCAAGGCGCAATGTCGGATGTCAGACATATTAGGTCTTGGCTTGTCTTATAAATAGTTTAAGAGATGAAATTAAATGGGGACGCTACTTTCTTCGTAACTGTGACATGTTTGTTTTAACACTTTTGACATATAATATGTGTCGTCAGAAATTTGACACTAACTTCAATTAAGATCCTATCACACTTATTAACTCATTTATTTTGTAATATTATAATACATACATGCGATATTGAGTAACGTTGAACCGTTCAGTGTAAAGTATTTTTAAATCAATGTCATACGATAATGTTGAAAAACCTCTTTTTGTAGTAGATTATGTAAATCACTGATTTAACCGACTTTGTTACCGAAAATAAAGAAGAAGTATATAAAAGAAGAACTATATAGTATAGGCACGTATTTAACCGGGCGACTAAATAACCATAGAAATGGGTATCAAAAACAATAGTTTGGCGACTAAAATGGGGCCTCAAATTTTTTTAATATGAGGTAGCATTTTAATGTCATTACGGCTACGGTTTATTCAGACGCGAGTACCAACTATTTATTATTTGGCAACTGAATCATTATATTGGAAACAATTTAAGAGATACAGTTTAATAGGAAAACGGCTGTCTATTAATATAAAATATACAGTTTGTTTAAAATATTTATATAGTAAATTAACATAAAAAGTACATTTAAAATGTATACATCGGCACTCATCACCTGAGCTATCATTTTAATAAAAAAAAGGATTCTTATAAAATATAATGGTCGACAAAATATTATACTTATGGGTAAGAAATTAGGTGTTTGGGAGTGCTGGCAACTTCGTATCTATACAATGAATTAAACTTTTTATGACGTTTACTCTATCGAATCTAAGGCCGGCCTTACGCAGTCTCTTAGTCTTAACATCACTCTGAAAGATTCATTTTTTTGGCAAGAAAACCTTACTCAGAATATGGCATAAATCGTTCCGCAGATTTTATCGAATCTTATGCTGGCATAATGTTAATGAGCAAACTAATCTTCTAAATTAAGAGTACTTCCGTAGATTTTTGTTTGCATAATATTTAGGCGGTAAAAAGTTGTCCATCTTCTTCCTATTTCTGTTATGATAGCGAGTCATGTGTGTTGGGGATGCAAGATACCTAACACTCCTCCTCGCTTCGCTCGTCGTCGTACCTAACGGTGCATCTGGGACTGTATTACGTTTCCTCTTTGCTATCGTTGTTTTGTTCACACAAAGTACCTAAGAATTATGCCATAGCAAATTTGGTAGGACTTATATTATACTAAAAAAATAACCTAACCCTAACCCACTTTTCTGCTGGCAGAAAATAATTCTACTCATGTAATATTATACCTATTATACGATTATCATGGTATTTTTTTTAAATACCACGTCAGTGGCAAACAAGCATACGATCGGCCTGATGGAAAGTGGTCACCGTAACCTATGGACGCCTGCAACTCAAGGGGTATCATATGAGCGTTACCGACCCATTAGAAGCTTATAGACTCCTTTTTGCTGTGTACTTATTATAATATGATCTGGTACGCGTTACCTTATCTAGAGATATTTAAATACTACTTGTGGTTTACGGGTCGCAAAAACGATGTTTGAATAGAATAGAATAAACATTTATTCGTGAACACAGGCAAGACAAAATACACATAATAACAACAAGACAGAAAGGAATGAAGTGCCACGAAATGGCCTCATCTCAGCGTGTTGCTGGTGACTTCCAGCGCTGATATTCCGATGAGACCATCGGTACGTATCAACCTTCAACCCGTTTTCATAAAGAAAGGATTTTATATGTGTTTAAAAAAAACCAACTTCCCATTATTTTTTTTAGTTGCAATTTAAATACTACTTTAAACGATGAGCCAAGTATAATTATTTAGGTGCTAACATCTAGATGACTACAAATGTACAAATATTAAAAATCTTACGCTTTACAATACTAGGTGCCAATTATTATTTTGGTCGCCAAAGTATTGTTTAATGTTCCTCGGTAATATTTTTGTCGCTTGAAATTTGCTGCCGTTTTTTCAATAATAATGATGCTTAATATTTGAGGCTCATATTTTTTTTTTGTCGCCACAATATTAAAACACAGCCAAATTATATTATTGTATGCCCGACTTAACTTCCCGTTTAATATTTTAGTTGCTCGGTTAATTATATGCCTATAGTATATAGGTATATATTATACATGTTTGGGTTCGTGTTAATTTTTTCCGTATACTATTTTAATACAAACCTGAATGAAGAGTCCGCTAGTGACAAATTATCCCGTTTGACTCGTTGAAATCACTTTATCTACCTCGTAATATAATAGTTATTTAGTTATTCATTATATGACTTCGACCCAACATTAGATGTATTAGTTAATCAAGTATGTGCACTAACCTAGTTATCTAGATCAATAGCCGAACCGACTGCATGTCAAGTTGTCTAGCACAGGTGGAGTTAATAGACACGTAGGTTATTGTTAACTATGTTGTAGACCGAGAGACCGCTGCGAGATATTAACTACATCAAATACTTATACGTGAATTAGTTAATAAAGAATTTTGAGGTGGGCAGGAGGTGTCACTCTACTCGATAGAGAAACGAGCACATACGCGGCAGCTTTAAGATCCGGCCAATAGAATATAAGCTCTCCGAATCGCGCTTAAAGTGGTATGGTCATGTCATGAGGAGGCCAGAAGATCGTATGACTAGACAAGTCCTGAGCATCAACATAGGCTCTAAAAGATCGGGCAGAGAGACCCTTTACGACCTGGATGTCTGTCACTAACAACGACCTTAAGAAATCTCAAGCAGATGTCTCGACGTCCCAGAACAGATACGCCTGGCGAAGAATGACGAGGAGAGCCGACCACAAATGATATGGGAAAAGTCTAGGCAAAGAAGAAGACTTATAAATCCCATCAAAAACAAAACTTGTAAAAACACCAAGTCTCGCAACTCAGTACTTCTGGCGTAAAAAGAGTTGAGATACCTTTAATACCAAGTCGGTTAATTTATTCAGTCCCTACTTAAAGGACCTTCTGCCGTAAGTTATTACGTAGTTTACCCATAGCTAACCTAATAATATCTTATAACGACCATACCAGTATTAAATCAGTAGTAAATTAGTATAACCAATTACACATGACATTGTATATTTTTCTACATACATATAATAATTTTACTCTCTGTTAACAACGCTTTAATTCAGTTCAAGGAAACATAGAAGTTCCTGATAGCGAAGCCTTAGTCCGCTTTAAAAAGTTATGAATGTTATGATTTTGATTTTATTTCAATACGACCAAGGGAGTAAACTCGTGCGTTAAAAGAAGTGATAGTTGTGCATGAGATGACCAATCACAACAATGGATAATTTTGTACCAAACCTAAAATACTTTGTTGAATCTAACTCTCGGACTATGCATAGACAAATGACCATGTAGTTGTAGTGTGTCTAAACAAACACGATAATATAGGCTTTACTAATGATGGCCCAGCACGGGAAGCATGGTCGCGCGATAGACGATAAAATATCAGGCCGTCCCTATCGCACTTACAAATAGTGCGATAGGGACGGCCTGCTATTTTATCGTCTATCGCGCGACCATGCTTCCCGTGCTGTTTTGTCGATAAGCCTATATACATAAATAATATACCCACTAGCTACAGAACTAGATTTATATAGAAGAAATGGTCGAAACTTCGGAGGGCCATTTGTACTGAAAAACGTCGTACCATACACGTGCTGTTTAGCCTCCTTGCAGTATAATATGATTAGCGTACTATTTGGTTTTTTTGTCTAAAAAATAAACGTCAGTCATTAAAGTCATGTTAAATAAATAAACACGTATTTCTTTTCAAAAATATAATTATTCTTCATAATAGAGTAAACATGGTCCAAAACCGAACCGGATAGTGAAAAAGTAAACAGTTAAGTTTTAAAATAGTGCATGTAAAATATACAACATTTAGATTAAAAAATGTCGACAGCGGAGAAACATATAATACTTCAACATGATAGCTCAGAGATAATGGAAAAGGCACACCTTAATTTCAAAAAGTTACCTAAAGAAAGAATTACTTTATTAGGATATGTACAAGGACGACTAGAAACATTGGAAAATAATTTCAAAGAATTCAAAACCATCCATCAAAACTTGATTACGACTATTTCAAAGGAAGATAAATGCAAATTATCTTATTTTACGGAAGATGTATACAGCACTGTTGAGGAACGTTATTACATATATAAGGGTGAGTTAAAGACGGTCCTGCAGAAGTTGAATGTCGAAACCAGAGATAGGCAAATTGTCGAAAATACTTCTGACAATAAATCGTCAAGCAGTGACATAAAATTACCCCGAATGACTATTCCTACATTCAGCGGGGAGTACATGGAGTGGAAATCCTTCTACGATTTATTTACAACATTAGTCCACAAAAATAACTCGCTAGATGACGTACAGCGTATGCATTACCTAAAGGTTAGTGTGCAGGGTGAAGCTGAAGTTCTATTACGCCAATTTCCTGTAACCAGTGAGAACTACATACGAGCATGGACTATACTCTAAAGAAGCGTTTTGATAACAAGAGGTACATAGCAAACTGTCACTTAAAGAAGTTCTTTGGCCAAAAGGCAATTAGTCTAGAATCAGCCACCGCTCTAAAACATCTGTTAGATACATCTGTGGAATGCCTGAATGCACTTAAGAATCTTGGCTTTCCGACAGCTCAATGGGATCCCATTGTCATACATGTCATTGTTTCAAAATTAGATCCTGAAACTCATAAGCGCTGGGAAATGTTGGTCAATGAAGATACGTCAACAGTTTTCCCAACTTTAGATCAATTGAAGGCGTTCTTAGAAAATAGGTTTAGAACTTTAGAAATGGTGGACACAGTAAACAAGAATTACAAAACAGCAAATCCCAAGACATTTCACTTGACAATCGGCGGTGGTAATAGCGGAGACATTCTATGCGCTTTTTGCAACGAAGGGCATCATATTTGTAATTGTAAACAATTCGCTGATCAGCCGGTGGATAAAAGGTATGTTTTTGTTAAATTGAACAAGTTATGTTTCAACTGTCTTAGACCAAATCACGCAGTTCGGCGATGTAAGCAAAATAAGTCGTGTCATTTGTGTAAAGGGCGACACAATATATTGATACATCAGGGTACACAACAAACAAACAAGGAACATAAACATGGAAACAAAGAGCTGTTCATGACTATAAAGAAATCGAATGTCAGATCAAATAGAGAGGATCGTGAACAAGATATTCTATTGCCCACAGCGCTCGTTGATGTAGCGACGGAGTGTGGACAAACACTGGTCTGCAGAGCACTGATTCACCAGGGTTCCGAAGCTTCATTTGTCACAGCTCGGGTAGCCGAGTTATTAAAGTTGAAGAAAGGAAAAAAAAGTAAAGATATTCCTAGGATAAGCGAAGGTAACAGCAGTCACAAAAAAGACAAGGTGGACTTACAAGTGTCGTCGAGGTATGTACAAGATTTTACTGTGAAGGTAAATGCTTATGTCATAAAGTCATTCAATAGCAATTTACCAGCTAAGAAGATCAATTATGACATACTACCTCAACTTGATGACTTTGAGTTAGCTGACCCCACCTTCAACATTCCAAGTGGGATTGATATTCTTCTTGGCGCCGATGTTTTTAACAAAATAATGCCTTTTGGTTTTAAGAGAGGACAAGGCAATCTTATTGCTCTATGCACAAGATTAGGATGGATTTTAACTGATGACATACATACAATTTCAAGCATAGGAGAAATAAAACAAAATTTAATTACTGAGATTTCATCATCAAGACTTAGATCATTTCACGCTAAAGTAAAATACAAAGATAATATTCGGCCTCTAAGATCAAACTGAACATACGGTTAACTTAAGGTGGGCGGTTATATAGAGGTACTATGTTGTTGCGTTTCTTTGAGATATTTATTCATGTGAATTTTCGTGGTGATAGGTACTGTTGTTTAGCATTGTTTTGTTTTAATTAGATACAATGTAACTATTTGGTACCTATATTAATTGGTATAAAGAGATGGATTAAGTTATTTAGTAAATATAGTTCTAATCTCTAGGTTTAAAAATAAGTATTTTGGTGGGCGGTATGTTTAGCCTCCTTGCAGTATAATATGATTAGCGTACTATTTGGTTTTTTGTCTAAAAAATAAACTTCAGTCATTAAAGTCATGTTAAATAAATAAACACGTATTTCTTTTCAAAAATATAATTATTCTTCATAATAGAGTAAACACGTGCGAAAAGGCGTAACTCGTGTCGATTTAAAACTCTCCCTTCGGTCGTGTTTTAATTTATCGCCACTCGTTTCGAACTTTTTTTTCGCACTTGTATCGTAATGTAGGTATAATTTATTCACAATCAATTTTACCTTTCCATTCCCAGAATTTTTATTTCACCAATTTACCTAATCCCGAAGCCCTTTGAATATCTTATTCAATTTGACCTTAAGATATCCTTTTCATTTATAACCTTTAATTTTATTTCTAATAAAAGTCTGACAAGTTAATAGAAGACGTCAGCTGGACTAGCCAAAGTGACGATCGTTGACGCTTCGTGGCGATCGAAAAGCAAGTCTGGCTGTTGCGCCACTACAGGGGGCCGATTTTTGAGTCTCACGGCGTTCGAATTCAGAAAATTGTCACTGAAAATAATAGGCAATTCACCGTTTTCAACCGGTATTTTAGTGACAGTGAGACTCAAAAATCGGCCCCCAGGTCCCGTAACCGACCGGCTCTGTCACGCCAATACGCGACAGCAATAGAGATAGATGAGCATTATCAGAATTTGGGTCCCCCCAATTAGCAAAAGTTGTTAACAAAAATTAACTCACTGTCAGTTTTGCGACAATAATTAAGCATAAAATCTGTCTAAAAATTTACTTTTTTCACATTCTGAACGTAGATTATCGCTTGAAGTTTATGTAATTAACACAAAAACAATATTTTTCATTGAAATTTCATGCTTAAAATTATCGTCACAAACCTGACAGTGGGTTAATTTTTGTTAACAACTTTCGCGACGACAAACGCCGCAGAAATGCAGTCTGGCTCTGTCGCGCCAATACGCAAGAGTGATAGAGATAGATTGCATTTCTGCGACGCCAGACTCCGACAGAAATTCAGTCTAGCTCTGTCGCGCCAATACGCAAGAGCGATAGAGAAAATAGATGGATATAGCTATGAAAGAGATTAATATCGTGAGCGTTTGTGCATTCGGCTACGCATACTGGCCTTGCATATAGGAACAGAGACGATACGCTTCCAAAGCGTAAACGATTGTGACATTGGCTAGGCACCCAGGAATGGCACCTTGGGAGTAATTTATGCGTAAAAATGAACGTAACTGCGACACGTAGAAGTTTTATAGTCGTCACGAATGCTGAAATTGTTATAAGTTTTCACGGGAAATTTCAGGAATGAGAGTGTCATGTTGTCTTAATAAGGTCTTAATTAAAAAAGAGACGAACTTTAAAAAACCGCGATCTTAATGCAAGTTTTTTTTATATAAATGGGCTTACTCTTAGCCACAGACTAGCCAAAGGCAAAGGTAGTCTGGCTCTGTCGCGCCAATACGCAAGAGCGATAGAGATAGATATCTACGAGCGTTTCGTTTCGTGAGCGTTTGTGTCATTCGGCTACGTACTTACCCTGTTCACTCTTATTTGATTTGATGTGCGTCGAGTAGGACAAAAATCAAAAAGGTATAACGGGATATATTTCGGCCAAATATAAGTCTATTGCGCTTATCTATAAAACCGTAGGATTAGGTAAATATACTTAGGCAATAGGCACTATTTTAAAGAAAGCGTTTTCACCTATTCAATAAATACTATAAGAACAATGTCCTTAAATACCCTTACCGGGTTTTGTTGAACCCAAGACAGCGGCCTACCAGGCTGGGCCACGCACTAAGGCCAGATTGGGCGTAAAAAAAACTTGCTAGTAGAAATAGTTTTGTTCAGAGACAAGTGTCGGAAGCACCAACCTCATTCTCCGAAGTCGGTTAAGAATATTCAGGTAATTACTTATGTAGCCGCGATGGTTCTCGATCTTCGTCCGCAAACTTCTTTGACAAGCGATCGGTCATCGCGGTGAACCAATTTCTTACGCACTTGGATACCTACTTATTATTTTCATACGTAGATGGGTCGATTTTTATGACAGTTTTTTTCGTGAGTTGATGATGAAAAAAATCTGAATGTGGGTCTCGAGTCTTGACCATTTTTATTGAGGTTCCATTAGGACCTCTTTAGACCGTGAGAGAAATCGGGGTGTGCTGTGTTTATTGCAACTTCAACACTCCGCAATGTTATAAATTTTTAAATACTAGCTTTTGCCCGCGGCTTCGCGCGCGTTAGAAAGAGACAAAAAGTAGCCTATGTCACTCTCCATCCCTTCAACTATCTCCACTTAAAAAATCACGTCAATTCGTCGCTCCGTTTTGCCGTGAAAGACGGACAAACAAACAGACACACACACACTTTCCCATTTATAATGTTAGTATGGATTATAATTATTTTAAATATCATTTGTAAATAGGCCCGTTTTCACATTATCCGATCCGATATCGGATGTCGGAAGGATATCAATAGAAAAAATCCAAGATGGCGCCTGTAATTTATGGAATATCGGTCCGACATCCGATATCGGATCGGATAATGTGAAAACGCACTTAGTTCAAACCCAAAAAACACTTCAGTCTTAATAAACCGTAATTGATAATATTTGCTTGTATCTTTCTTCAATACGAAAAAACTCTCAAAGCATCCTCCTAGCAAGCGACAAAATGGAACATTTTGCTTGGAAATGACAGAAATAAAAACTGACTATAGACCGTATATTGAAAACGAACCAGGCTCATATTGGCCTTCATAATTTCTAGACTCCTCTCAATATAGTCCAGTGTATCCAGATTTCTGCGGTCACCACACACCTTTACATCTATAACTATTTACAAAATGCAATTGCATTGCATTGGAATTTGAATATTGGTTTTTAGAATTTGGAGTTACTTTTACACTAAGGGCCACTTGCACCAACTAGGGTTAAGCCAACTAACACCGGGTTAACCGCTAACACGGGGTTAAACTAATAATTTGTGTTGCACCATTAAAGTTTAGGCTTTAACTCTGGGTTAAATTGTTAAATATTTAACCCGCCGACGACGCAGGGTTAAATCGCTAACTCTGGGTTAGTACTAGTAAAATAGCGCACAATTTGGAAATTTCTTTGACGTGTTGTCGGAGAGAACAAATAAATATGATTCTAACGTTCGACTAGAACCGGTCGTGGAAGAATTGTATTCCCTCATGACCTCTTGCCAAGCCTTTTGTTTAAGAAGGAGGTGTGCTCCGTCCGTTTTCTTATTTTCAATTACTTGTTTATGTTTTTCCACCGTACTACACAAAAGTAGAAAATCATTTTTTGTGAAGTTCGGAGCACGCACACGTGGTTTTTTATCGTTGTCCATTTTACGCTCTTCTTTCAAGACACAAACTGTGAAAACAGGCAGGAGTGCAACCGTTCGTCATTAGAGCTGATTAAAATTTTGAAAAAACCCCCGACTGCGACATAGTAGACCGATTTTCATGAAACATGGCTAAGAACACTCCCGACTAACTCAGCTTTCAGACAAAAACAACTAAATCTAAATCGGTTCATCCGTTCGGGAGCTACGATGCCACAGACAGACACACACACAGACAGACAAACAGACAGACAGACAGACAGACAGACAGACAGACAGACAGACACATCAAACTTATAACACCCCGTCGTTTTTGCGTCGGGGGTTAAAAACAGTAAACAGTACACAGCGGCATCTCATGACACAAAAATATAATACGCCTAGACGAAATATCATGCCGTGTTGCTTTAAAGAAAGATAGTATTACGCCCCATGTCGTGGCATAAAAGAGATAGACATACATTTCCATTCATCATTCGTTCTTTAATATTTGGCTGGTTTATAGAACGGATTGAAAAAGTAATAATGTTGCCTGCTTAAAATAAAAAAACTGTCGGGTTAGCTAACCCTAAGTTAGTTTTCAATGGTGCAACAAAAGATCGGGGTTAAAATTTTAACGAGTTAACCCCGGGTTTATTAACCCACTATTTATTTAGTTAACCCCTTGTTCCGTGCAAGTGGCCCTAAATGTTTAATTGAGATAGGATTTAGCTAAAGTAAACGAGTCAATAGACTGTACGCACAGCTTGCTTTCGACAAAATTAGTTTTATCATTGCAAAAGTTTATTATAGTCTCTAATCCTTTTTAATAAAGTAGCAAGGTTGTTTTGTGGATGGAATGAAGAATGAATTTCTACCAGAAATGTGCAGAAGCGTTGCACCATGCATCCGTTCTCATAGGGTGTTGCTATTGCGTGCATGGTATATAAATGTATGGGTGTATATGTGTAAGGTACACACATACATACAATCACGCCTGTATCCCATGAAGGGCATGCCATGTGTAAGGTTTTTAATTAAATTTGGAAATATTACTAACAACACAACATTATAATTTGTACAGATATAGTGCGAAAAGGGTTTCCTTCGGAAACGTTCGTATTTGACATGCTAGTTCAGTCAATGTGAGTACATCTTGTACTGACACTGACTGAAATAGCATGACACGTTCGTACTTTTCCGTAACAATACGAAGGCAAATCTTTTCGCACTACATCTGTAACAGTATTTGTGTTTTTTTGTTCCAAAATTTTTCCGGAAAAAATGTTTTTAGCGATAAGATAGCTTGCTAGTATTAGATATCTAGATATACTTTCCCGAAATTTTCTTTGTAGCTTTATATGAAGATAAGTATTCGTGAAGTACATAATGTAATGTCTTCTTATTTTCCGCTTTCATGGAGCACAGAAACAATTATCTAAGTGTGAAGAGAAAAATTGTGTCATAATGAAGAATGAGTCAAATCGCTACTCGCCAACAAGAACACTGAAGTGTACATGAATATAAATGGGAAAGTGTGTGTGTCTGTTAGTTTTTCCGTCTTTCACGGCAAAACGGAGCGACGAATTGACGTGATTTTTTAAGTGGAGATAGTTGAAGAGACGGAGAGTGACATAGGCTACTTTTTGTCTCGTTCTAACCCCCTGTTTCCCCAAAATTGGGGGTGGAAGTTTGTATGGAGCGTTCCGCAATTTTCGAATTTAACGCGAGCGAAGCCGCGGGCAAAAAAGCTAGTAATATTATAAATGGGAAATTGTGTGTGTCTGTCTGTTTGTCCGTCTTTCACGGCAAAACGGAGCGACGAATTGACGTGACTTTTTTAATTGGAGATAGTTGAATAGATGGAGAGTGACATAGGCTACTTTTTATCTCTTTCTAACGCGAGTGAAGCCGCGGGCAGAAGCTAGTGATTTTATAAATTAAACACTTTGTATAAATGATTTGTATTGTACTGAAGAAGTCAATACACTCTTCTTATGGTTAATGAAACGACAATTAACCCGACGAACATAAACCATAATTATTATAATAGATTCCATTGAGTACAGTTGAGGAAGTTTACGATATTCGTACCTATTTGATTTCACCAAGCAAAAACACGGAGTCCGACTCAACTTCCAACCGGCCAAGCGTGAGCCGCCCTTGTCCGCCGTCATTTCACGCGTATCTTGGCTGCAGCCAATTACATTGTGATGGACCTGTGACCAGGATAGTTGAACTCTGACCACAGAGTACCTTAAGGGCTGCTTACACGGTGCTCTCTTCTCAGTCACTCTTTATATACTTACTTTTCCTAAAGCCTCATCTTTACTTGTCCTATCATGTAAACAAACGAAACGTCAAATATGATCAAAGACAATTACTAGTGATTGGAAATGTCGATAAAATGATGTATTAACGATAATTTGTAAATAAACGCTGCTAACATCATCAGAGGATTTTCAATTTTACGTCACACAATATCTGTAAAAACCAAAATTTAATTAGTTTTCGTCACATTTGCAACAATTTTGTGGAAAAGGCTAGTACAGTATTCATTTTATAGTACCTAGTACAACAAAAAATATCAAAAAATATACTGATAGTAAAATATTTATTGTAAAGAAAGGGTAGGAAATAAAACGTAAAGAAGTCGGTAAATAAATCTGATTAATTATTGTAGTTAATATCAACGCATTTTTTCCAAGCTATACAAACTCAAATGTTAATGTCGATCGTTCACAACAATAATTAGTTGTCATCTCAACATTACGATTCATAAACAATCGAGACTTCGTAATGTCAGGAATTTTGGATGTCATCCGTTTGTAATTGCAATTATTGATGAAAATCTTTTTAGAAATGATATTTTTCAGTGGTTTTTTAATTGATTTCAATACTTTGTGAATTTCTTTAAGTATATAATAACATTTTAAGTGAACAGTAATATGTAATTCTAGAAAAAAGTGAGATAATGTTTTTATGAGTGTTTGTTTACATGATAGGACAAGTAAAGATGAATAGGCTTTAATGCATTATACATTTTTGTTTCTGCATAATCTCTACGCAGCTTCTTTAGTCTTTCCATCCCTTAACCTGCCAAATAATGTACAGGGTTAGGGCAAGGAAGGGTCCGGGCTAAACTGGTCGGTTTATGTACCAAGTGTTTGGTCCACTGATCGGATTGATTGGGCTTACTTTGTTCTGTCAATAATCAAATACTTGTCTATTTAATTGGATATTATAGGAATAATTATGTGTGCCTACTACTAATTATATTCATTTTAATATGTTCCTGTACAATTGACCGTAAATTAAATTTATCTTCCTACTCAACACTCAGTTGAGCACAGTAGGTAAAAAACCACCCACAAAGGAATAAGAAACTTTAAAAGTAAGACCTTTTGAATTGCATTAATTAACTCTCTCATACTGCCCATTATTGATTATGGTGATGTGTGTTATCCGGATTTAAATGGGGAACTTCTCGATAAGTTGGATCGCCTGCTTAACAACTGCATCCGCTTCATATTTTGCCTCCGCAAATATGATCACGTTTCCTCTTTTCGTTCTCAGCTTGGCTGGCTTCCCATTCGACAACGACGCAATAGTCGCTTGCTTTCCACTCTTTATTCTGTGCTCAACGACCCACATTCTCCGGTCTACCTCAAATCCTTTTTCCAATATTATGGAGTTTCTCGCGACCGTCAACTTCGCTCTACTGGCAACATGTCTCTGTCCATCCCTCCTCACCGTACTGGGTTCATGTCACATTCGTTCACCGTGCAAGCGGCTCGTCTCTGGAACGTACTTCCTTATAAAATTAAAAGCGCCCCAACTAAGTTCGCTTTCAAAAAATCCTTATGAGCTCTCTTTGCTAGCAGAATGAAAAACTCTTAGTTTCACATGTTTCGTATATATATATATATATATATATATATATGGTATGTATAGTTATATGTATGTATATGTATTTGTAAATTATATGTGTACTTATGTTTAGTTTATTTAGTATGCTTTCTTTTATTTCCTTTGTTTTGATTCTACTGTTGAAATTGTAGCACCGCTCACAGTCTCTCTGCTTAGCCTTGAGGTTGACTGGTAGAGAATGCCTTAAAGCATTAAGTCCGCCTTTTGTACTGCAAGATTTTCTTTTGTGCAATAAAGATTAAATAAATAAATAAATAGGATTTACATTATTTGACTTGTTTCGCCAATTGTTTTTTTTTTGATAATTATGTTGTGTAGTATTTTTCTTTACTAAATAAACGATATTAATTTGAAATACTAACTTTATAAAAACTTTTTTCACCTGCAAACAATCATAATATGGACCGTCTGATGATAATAAACAGGCCGTAGGTTAACTATTGGCGGCTGCAACTTTGAAGGGTGTTAGTGCGTTTCCACATTATCCGATCCGATATCAGATTTCGGAAGGATTTCAAAGGGAAAAATCAAAGATGGCGTCCGTAATGTATAGGATATCGGTCCTAAATCCGATATCGGATCGGATAATGTGAAAAAGCACTTACATGCGCGTTGCCGACACCAACACCCTTCAACCTCGTTGATCTTTAGTGCGTTTTCACGTTATACGATCCGATATTGGATGTCGGTAGAATTTCATTAGAAAAAAATCAAGATGGCGCCTGTAATATGATGAAGTGTGCGGTGCAGCGACACTTGGGCTGCATCGAGCAGGTGGCTACTGCTCGAGCAGCCCCACTGGCAGGGTCGCCATGAAGTGTGCGCCGTTGGAGGCGTTACGGGAGAGTAGTGAAAGACGTGACTGTGCAGTATAGAATCCTTTATTAAAGTAAAACGGTTTCCCTTATATACTATGTAAGTTCTTTGTTCATGTGCAGTCACGTGTAAGATTGACCTTGACATAGTTTAATAGAAAATGGAATTATAATTAAATGAATATAATATCAAGTTACAGGTATATCGGATTACAGATGCAGGTATTGCAGGTGCATTACAAGGTTATTGGAAATGTACAATGTAGGCCAAGGTTAACTGATACAACCTACATACCTATCCTTCGTGTGTGGTCTAAGTACGTATGTGTGTGTGTACCTACACCTCAATGGAATATCGGTCCGACATCCGTTATCGGATGGGATAATGTGAAAACGCATTTACTCTAGACCGGTGGCCTTTCCTTTTTCCTTTCACCTCTATTGTTATGCTTATTTCACTTTCTTCGTGTTTAAATATATCGCGCTATTAGTATTTAAAAGGAGTTTTCTTATAAGCAACCCGCAAAAACTCAACAGGTGCTAAATTGGCTTCTCCATTGTTGCCATTCAGCTCAAAGTGATTGTATGGCTATTCATTGAACACCTGATCGGTTTACAAAGGTCGTAACAACCATGATTTTGACATAACGATATGCTGTTTTGTAAACTTTTGTGGAACAGAAAATGGCAAGCGAGTTTTAAATGTCACAAAGGTGAGAATATTTTTAGAACCGTTTCAGTTCGATGTCATATTATAACTAACTTTTTTAGTGAGATATGATGATGATTTTTTAGTTAAGGATAATTAAAAAAAATATTTTGACTAATGCGCGACACGTATTCAGAAATTTTCAAGGGCAAATATCTACACGAAATGCTAAAATTTTTAATTTTTTTTTTATTTACCACGTCGGTGGCAAACAGGTATACGGCCCGCCTGATGGGAAGCGGTCACCGTAACCTATGGACGCCTGCAACTCAAGGGGTATCACATGCGCGTTGCCGACCCATTAGAAACTTGTACACTCCTTTTTTGAAGAACCCCATACTGTAGTTCATCGGGTATACCTCGACAGGGAGCTCATTCCACATTATATAATATGATATACCTACTTATCTTTAAGATTTTACAAATCATATTATAGAATATTACTGTTAACTATAAAAACCACAACTTAATTACACCTTAGAAGGTAAGTAAGTAATATTTGTAATAGTATAAAATTACCGTACGCTATTGACAAACAGAGGTGTTTCGCTGCCGCGCGCTGTGGAAACCATAACTTAATTTGCAACTGTATTCTTGTTACGGTATTTGAATTAGGTATAATAATTTAAGTTAATAAGTTAAAAATATTTTCATTCTGCCAAAGTGAAGCTGAAAGCCAACCCAAGGTTTCCGCTATCGAACTGATCGCATGATACAACAAAGGTTTTCCGAATGGTTTTGTCACCAGGCGGCGGTACTGAGCGCAAGGTCTTTCTGACAGAAAACTGCAAAATCCACACAGTCACAATTAATGTGGTGAAGCATTAACACTTCTGTACTTAAGTGATTATTTTTAAGTGGCCCAGAAGAAATTCTTTCGGAAGATTTGGTGCCAGATATTAGAGATGAAGATGGAACTTTGAGGCGTAGGTTGTAGGTATACAATTTGAGGCGCATATATAAAAAGTATGACGCGACTCCGTTGGCTCAATCTCCTGGAAGACGATCAATAGGAGCGATCGAGGATTGCGATGTGGGAAGAGTATTATTATAAGGATAGCAAAAACCGTCCATCTGGACATCTTAGATACAACTGGAGTGATGAAGCCCTAATACTGGCCTCGGAATACTAAAGTGGTGTGAAGTGGCGTAGAAAAGAGCAGTGGCGATATCTTGTGTTCAAGGCCCTTTTTAAGTCACTGAACCAGTAAAATGGAGTCTGTTTATAAACAGAAGAGTAGTAGAATGTTAGACCCTGTGAAACTTCTGTCTCCGCACAGAGTATTTAATTGTAGTACAGAGTACCTAAATGACATTCAGAAACACAGTCAGTCACTTGTTTACAATTATCATCATCATCCTGTCCCGGGCGGTTTCGGCCTCAGCGACTGGGTTTGGAAATGGCTATTGCTAGCGACAGTCATGAGCTCTAAGGTGGCTGACGTAGCCTATTTTTGCATAGAATGTACGACCACACTCACTGCATGTCAAAACCCCTCCGATGTTATAGTTTATGACCGCCTGGCCGTGGCCTTTATCTCGTCGCACTTGGCGTCAAGTTGCACTCGCCTCTGATATTCGAAGGCTTGCACATTTGTATTTGTTCTCACTGAATACAGCCTCCATTTCGGCCGATCTTGTACCTCTCCTTGAGTCTACCAGTGCGGTGGGAGTGTGAGGCTTAAGCACATCTTTGTAGCTCAAAAATTGGCCGCCCTGTTTCCTGCTGTCGTTGCTCTTGCGAAATTTTACTTCAATATTGCATCCTCCAGATTTAATTACTATGTAGTCCGTTTTTCGACGTACTGCATCGTCACACACTTTTAGATATTAAAAAAAGTAGAAATATTGACTATCCAGTCATTCACCCGGTCCCGATCCGGTCATCTGAACCAATCATATTCATTCGTTTTTCTTGTGCGGCATCGCCAACATCGTTCCCGGTTATTTTCATCGTGAATTACAGTTTTATGTTATAAAGTGCACGAAACATGGGAAAACGTAAACACAAACGTGATGATAAGGATATTCGTCGAAAGATTCGACGTTTGGAGGAGAAATTGCGGCATAATAGGCGCAAAGGTAAAACTACCCACTATTTTAACTTTTTTATTTTAGGTGTGGCATGACCGCCTTACTTTTACTGTGATGTTGTAAGTATGTTTCGTAAGATGAGCACTGTCTTGACGTGGTAACACGAGATGTTATCCTGACAGTCATTATTGTTATTCCTTGATGTGGTAATACGAGATATTGCCCTGGGATGACTATTTGTTGATTCTTGACGTGGTAATACGGGATATTGCCCTGAATCAAAAATTGTACTTTCTTAACGTGGTGATACTGCGATATCATCCTGAAAGTAACAATGTTAAATTATCTTTTTAGATTTGGACCGAAGATCTGAAACTTCGACGTCAAATTCATCACAAAGTCCTTATCGCGGCGACGCCTCCGAAGACAACTATGACGAGTCGGGTGAAGATTATGTTCTGCAGGAAGAAGCTTTGATGGAAGATGAGTTATACGACAGTGCTCCCAGCTTGGCACCTCAGTTGCAGTCAGTGGTAAATACAGCAGCGGGTTCCTCGTGTTTAGCCGCAGCGGCACCAGCGCCCGCCGTACCGCAAGTACAAGCGGTACCTCAGGTACAAGCGGCCGAACCGATCGCTTCGATTCGATCAGACCCTGTCCAATCGCCACGATTGATGGATGTAAACCAACCATCTACATCTGCTCTCCCTCAGGAAATTTTAAATATGTTGGGGGAAGCAAAAATGATAGATGAACCGCTGGGTGAAGATATTCCTAATGAGCTCTCTGAACGTTGGGGAAAAATCTTAAGGGACGGGTTGGCCAAGGAGGTCAAGCAATCTCTCGTAGAAAAAATGCTTATACCGAGCAATTTTTTATTAGCTCGCGCACCCAAGCTGAATCCAGAGGTTGCTGCAGTCATTAATGACGCCGCAAAGAATCGGGATTCCCGTTTAGAAAAGGCTCAGAACCAGCTGGGTCACGGCATTGCGGGTCTGGCCAATTTAACGAAAGAACTTATAAAATCAGATTTAAATAAACTTGATATTATCAAGCAAATTTCGGAAGTGACCCAGATCTTGTTAGACCTTCACTACGAGGAGTCGATCAATAGAAGTAAGCTGATTGTGCCGCTGCTGGATAAGAAGTTTTGGAACACAATAAAAGGTGTCATACGAGACGAGTATCTATTCGGAGAGAAACTTGGCGAGACAATTAAGAGCTCTAAGGACATCGAGAAATCGGGCCAGCAGATTAAAAAAGCCTTTCAGTTCAACCCGGCGTTTCAGCATCGCAAGCAAACAGCGCAGCCGGGAAACGCCAGAGCTCCCCCTCGCCAGAACAAGCCGAAGGCGACATCGACAGCGACGTCGGTCAGGTACCACGAGCAGCACTCTGCGACATCGGCGAGGAGGATGAACTATCGTCGCGGGCGTCACTACTCGACCAGCAGGAACGAGCGGAGTCGCCGTTAGAGGTACCTCATGCTGGTCGCATACGATTTTATTATGATAATTGGGTATCGATTACCGATGATCCCACAATATTATCTATTGTCCAAGGTTATAAGATTCCAGTTGCAAAATCAATTACAAAATATACTGAACCTAAAGTAAAATTCATAATCCTACGGACTAAATTGACAAATGACTGACAGGTAAAATGATACCAGGAACAGCAAAATTAAAATAGGGAAGGGTATATGTCGATAACAATATATCGACAAGTTGTAAAGTACATACAACAGACAAGTTTAAATCAAGAATAAGTATATGAGTTTCAAATAAGAGGTACACATTTTGGTTTGTTCTATGTATCTTCGAGGTAGTGGATGGATACCATGCATTTTTACCCACTAGTTTTATAACATAAAAAGGTTTCCGAGCCTGTAGGTAAAAAATAAAATACCATGTCCGACGATAATAAATTATCTGTCACGCTATGGCAAGATTGGAGAGTATATCATAAATATCTATATAATTTTCGAATAATATTATTGCTGCTTCGAAATAAAAAAAATATCTCTAATTAGCGGTCTACAGACCTTTTGATCTGTTGAAATCACAGAAAAAGTTGGTATATTGATTAGCCGATCAAATTGCCAATTTCATTGTCCCGTCTGGGTGCACCTTAAATCTACGATGTAATAATAATTTTAATATCGATAAGAACGACACTGGCCAAACTGTGGCAACATTCGTTCACACTTACTTGTCAATTAGGTCCGTAGGATTATGGTTTTTACTTTAACAACCCTCCCTTTTCAAAAAGAGAAATGGATACTGCGATAGCCAAACTAGTCAATTTTGGAGCTATTACGCAATGTAGTGAAGATGTCCCTGGTCAGTTTGTTTCACCTATATTTTTAACACCTAAAACTAATGGTGGATTTAGGTTCATATTGAATTTAAAAACCTTAAATAAGTCTGTTGATTCACACCATTTCAAAATGGAAGATATTCGTACCGCTGTTAAGTTGGTATCGAAAAATAACTATATGGCTACTATCGATTTGCAAGATGCCTACTTTTTGGTCCCTATTCACCCTTCGAATAGAAAGCTTTTAAGATTCAGATATGATGACAATCTCTTTGAGTTTACTTGTTTGCCGAATGGACTGACCTGTGCCCCCTTTGTTTTTACAAAGTTACTAAAACCACTTTTGTCACTATTAAGGGGTCAGGGGCACACATTAGTAGCTTACCTTGATGATATCCTGTGTATAGGAAATACCTATGAAGATTGCAAATACACATAGGTAGAAATTTTAATAAAAAACTTAGAAAAGTTAGGTTTTGTAATCAATACTGAAAAAAGTAGTCTTATTCCTTCTCAACTCTGTAAATTTTTAGGACTAGAAATAAATACACAAACTATGCAATTACAATTGCCATTTGAAAAAATAAGAAAACTGTCTGAAATGACAAAAAGTATGCAGAGTAAAACTTGTACAAGTATCCGTGAATTTGCCAAGTTCATAGGTACGCTAACAGCCGCTTGCCCTGCAGTGGCGTATGGTTGGGCGCACACTAAGCTTTTTGAGCGAGAAAAGTTTTTAGCCCTAAAAAATTCTAACGAGAATTATGACTCAAAAATGACCCTTAAAGCGCATTTAAATGATGACTTCATGTGGTGGTCGAATATTAAGACTAAAGCTAAAAATAATATTCAAAAGGGAAATTATGAGTTTGAAATATTTACCGACTCATCTCTCACTGGCTGGGGAGCTGCGTGCAACGGTGTAGTAACTAGGGGGCACTGGTCGGCCGATGAAGTTCAAAATCATATTAATTTTCTTGAACTTTTGGCAGCCTTTTTAGGCTTACAGGCATTTTGTAAACATTCTCAGGGCATTAATGTGTTACTTAGAATTGATAATACGACCGCCATATCCTATATCAATAGAATGGGTGGTATACAATACCCCCATTTAAATAGGATCACCAGAGAGATATGGGACTGGTGCGAACTGAGAAATATATTTATTTTTGCGTCCTACATTAAGTCGCGCGATAATACTGACGCTGACCAAGCATCTCGACATAACAATATTGACACAGAATGGGATCTGAGTTCTAAAAGCTTTCGATTCATAACTAATAAGTTAGGTGAGCCGAATATAGACCTATTCGCCTCTCGTCTAAACAAAAAATGTAAAAAATATGTGTCCTGGAAACCAGACCCGGGTGCCTATGAAATTGACGCCTTTACCTTTTCATGGCGTAATTACTATTTTTATGCTTTCCCTCCATTTGCGCTCATACTTAAATGTTTGAGAAAAATAATAGATGATAGGGCAACGGGTATTATGGTTGTCCCAGATTGGCCTGGACAACCCTGGTTTCCCTTATTTCTGTCTTTAGCAAATTCAGAGATTTTGTACCTTAAACCTAATAGGCATCTTTTACTGTCTCCTTCCAGAGAGTGCCATCCCCTCTGGCGCAACCTTACCCTGGCGTGTGCAGTGTTATCCGGCAAGCCTACTTGAAGCGCGGCATACCGGATGAATGTATAGATATAATGTTACGATCCTTATCAAATAATACTCTTAATCAGTATAACGTTGCTTTAAAACAATGGTTTACCTTTTGTCAGATTAATAACATCGATGTGTATAATGGCTCAATTGCTGATATTTTGAGATTTCTGACACAAAAGTTTAATGATAATGCTAGCTATGGCACGTTAAATTCCTTTCGGTCTAGCTTATCCTTAATTATGGGAAAAGATCGAGTCAATAATGATTGCATTTCGAGGTTTTTAAAAGGGGTTTTTAGAAGTAAGCCATGCTTTCCCAAATATAATTTTATATGGGATCCTAATTTAGTCTTGGATTACCTGTCCGGTATAATTCCGAATGATTCGGTATCTATAGAAAATTTGACAAAGAAATTGGTAACTCTTCTCGCGTTGTCTACAGGACAACGTGTGCAGACGTTATCGCTGATTGATGTTGCAGATATTCACGTGGAAGAATCACGAATTGTTATTCATATTAGTGACATTATTAAAACTTCAGCGCCAAACAGGAAGAATCCAAGACTAATACTTCCTTTTTTCAAAGAAAAAACGTCTATTTGCCCGGCTTTGGCTTTGTCCTGCTATATAGAAAGAACTTGTGTCCTTAGAACAAATAAAAATTCGAGCAAATTGTTTCTAACAATTAAAAAACCTATACACAACGCTACTTCGCAAACAATTAGCCGATGGATAAAGCAGACTTTAAGTAGCAGTGGGGTAGATGTTAGCAGTTTCACTGCCCACAGTACTCGGCACGCCTCGACATCCTCGGCAAGTAGGTCTAGCGTATCCACAGAAATTATTAAAAGAACAGCGGGCTGGACGGGAAACTCTTTATGTTTTGCCCGCTTTTATAATCAACCCCTGGTTAATACCGAGGACGAAAGCGATTTTGCTCGGGCAGTAATAAACAGCTAAGCTAGGTATTTATGCTGATTGTACCTTTTCCAAACTATGTTCAAAATCCATTATGAGGTATACTCAGTTCCTAAATAATTTGGTAGGTAAATACCAAAATAATTATGAAAAAATGATTCTAACTGTATGTGATCATGTAATAAAAACATCAATGCTGATTGTTAGTTTGGATTTCATTCTGCAATGGACTCTAAACATCTACATAGTAATTAAATCTGGAGGATGCAATATTGAAGTAAAATTTATGGTTAAAAGAACTTACCTTAAGTGAATTTCAGCCAAAATTTTACGAAATATTGCATCCGAGAGATTTAATCTCCCACCCTACCCTATGTATCATTGTACAATCTTGAATGATAAAAGCCCCCATGTTGCAGAATAAAAGGGTTAACGAATAATGCTCTAAAACGAATGAATATGATTGGTTCAGATGACCGGATCGGGACCGGGTGAATGACTGGATAGTCAATATTTCTACTTTTTTTTAATATCTAAAAGTGTGTGACGATGCAGTACGTCGAAAAACGGACTACATAGTAATTAAATCTCTCGGATGCAATATTTCGTAAAATTTTGGTTGAAATTCACTTAAGGTAAGTTCTTTTAACCATAAATAATACTACAACCAAACTAAATACAATGGGTATTATATACGACCGTAGGGTATAAATGGTAGAATACACTGTCCTTACCGTAACTTTTCCCCCGTCACGTAATAAGTTTACGCAGAACAGTGTTCCTCCATTCGGCGTCGGAGGTTCGGTTCTAAAGTAATAGTGAATTATGTAGGGGGCTTATGGTAACGCTCTTATGTGTAGTATGTATGTGTTTCATGCTATGTTCCTATGAAAATAGAGTTATGTATATATATTTTAAATTACCGTTTTAAGCAGATAAAAGTAGACCTATTTTACCTACTTTCGCAACGAAGTACTATAACAGGTATTAGGTAACATTGTAGTAGGTAAGTTCTACATAACCTAACCAAAAAATTAAAATTTTGAAAAAACCCCCGACCGCGACCGATTTTCATAAAACATGGCTAAGAACACTCCCGACTAACTCAGCTTTCAGACAAAAAAAAACAAATCTAAATCGGTTCATCCGTTCGGGAGCTACGATGCCACAGACAGACACACACAGACAGACAGACACGTCAAACTTAGAACACCTCGTCGTTTTTGCGTCGGGGGTTAAAAATTAAATTTGTGCAAATTTTGCAACGTCCAAGTGGAGAATTTCTGTTATGTAGAAGTTCTATACTTATTTTTACATGAAATGTATTAATAATATAACTTTCATATTTTTTCTTCTTTTTAATAAGTTTGAAATCTTATGTTTTTTTTTCCGTGGTAAAGAACAAGCGAGCATCAATGTCATCAACATCATATCAAGATAAGATTCTATGTAGATTTCGAATCCATCTTTGAAACTTCACTCCCTTTATGAAATAGGTAATCCAACCTCTTTCCAGGTTATAATTTACCTGTTTACATACGTGTTTTACACGATAATTTATATTTTCAGAGCATGACCTTTACCTTTCCCTGTTTTATTGAGTCTGAAAACATACAATGGTATCTCATACAATAGGGCCCGCAAAAATGTTTGCGAGGTGACCGCTAGACCGTGGAACGTTCCAATGATTTATGCTTAGTTTGTTTGGTACTAATAATGGACTAGTTATTTATATAGCGGGTCACAACTGGATGAGACTAGCCCAGGGGGGCTACCATGAAGTGCTAAAGCCGTTCAGTTTAGGTTGAGAGGGAGGGACAGAGCTATGGAACTGCTATAGCTTCGTCCCTTTCTCTCAACCTAAACTGAACGGCTTTAGCACTTCATGGTAACCCCCCAGGACCGGGAAAAATGGCGTAGTAGAAGAGAGGCCTATGCTCAGCAGTGGGCGATAAAGGGCTGATATGATGATGATGAGTTATTTACTTGTATTTCGCTACATAATCCTCCTTGCGTCATCCCGGCATATTGTCACGGCTCATGGGAGCCTGGTGTCCGATTTGACAACTAATCCCAAGATTTGGCGTAGGCACTAGTTTTACGAAAGCGACTGCCATCTGACCTTCCAACCCGAAGAGTATAGGCCTTATTGGGATTAGCCCGGTTTCCTCACAATGTTTTCCTTCACCGAAAAGCGACTGACATATTTGTCAGTGACATATATTTCAAATGACATTTCGCACATAAGTTCCGAAAAACTCATTGGTACGAGCCGTGGTTCGAACCTGCGGCCTCCGGAAATATGACAGGTCGACTGTTCGCGTTTTTGACAGGCGGCACCTGTGAGGTAACCGAGAGGGGATGGACGGCACTTTCAGCGGGGAGCGGGAGTGGACATACTGTACCTCGTACGATAGTGTTCTTTATTATACTGTGACGGCGGGCTCCAAATAATAAGTAACAATCTGATACACATAAGCAGCAGTATAAGCACACAATCTGATTCACAGCATAAGGAGTAAGGTAGGAATATCAGCACACACGACTAAAAAATTGCGCTGCTCGAAGACGAATAACATCTATTTTTAATTTTACACATTCGTACAAAAAATTAAAATGCAATCAAATCAAATGATTAAATCAAATGATTTTATCAAATGATTCGAAACCAATCACACTAATAAAATTTAAACGTCATTTTGTTAAACCAACGGTACAACAATCGATATTCTAATTAAAGTGCAAATCAGCAACACACACAACCATTCCGGACAATCACGGATAATTTCATCCGGATTTATCCCATGACATGTCCGGAGATAACCGAACGCTACCGGATTTCCGTTTGACCTCTGTTGTTGAAGGCGTAAAGGTGATTGTGGATGGTAACCCGATACAAATGAAGTTGGAGGTATTCAGACGCGAGGAATCCAATTATTTTGGATGCAATCAACACGGTATCAAGGGTGAGCAGAAGAGCCTTTTTGATTTGATTTAAACAGCGCGTTTTCATTAAATCCAAATGTGTTTTCAGAACAACAATGATCTACGCCAACAACATACCTATCGGTTTTTTGGAATCTTATTTAAAGTGACAACAATAATCATGAATTTCATGATAAAAAATGCATTTAATCAAATTGATATCCAAGTTTTTTACCTCTCTGATAAAATATGTGCTCTATCTTCAAAAGCTAGAGAGGAAATAGTCGAGAGCGTTTGTATGGAGAATTGACTCCTCCTGTATCGTCTTAACAGCCCTGTCGCGTCCCTTAGATCCAGTTCCGAGCAGTGATGAGGGCATGCGGAGCTCGCCAGTAGAGACAGACAAAAGTAAAGCATTGTGATTGAGCGCAACGCCGCTTTTATCTGTAAAGTGAAAAGGCTGATCTCCACGCACTGACATCGTACAGTAGACGCATCTACAACGCATTGTCGGGTTTGCTTGATCGAAACAGCGTAACGAGAGAATATTAACAGTTATTGCAATTTTTCGAATACTGTCGGTAAAGAGTATAAACTTGATTAACCAAATGTTACTGTAGAAAGACTTTTATTTTTGTTATCTGTTGATCTTTTCCGTGCCCATGTGATATGACCCTGGCATGTTTCTCTTGAATTCACTTTCAAGTTTTCCTCTTATCTTCAACTTCTCCTATGAAACACTTGATGAGGATGAATAATTATTGACATCAGTCGTCGTAACAATTGTCCCAAAAATCACGACAAACTACAAAAACTCGCTCTTCTTTCCAGCCAGTCTGAAAAAAAAACGTAGTCCTTTAAATTAGATCATTTTGAAGTTGTCTCATATCATAATTCAGTATTAAGCAAATTATGTCTGTAAGTATGATGTTGTCGCAGTGAATTCGGAGATAGTCCAACAACTCGAAAAAGGACTCGATGTCGCGACTCCGGTACCATTCAAAATTGTGTTTACTATTCGACAGAGATTGGTCCAAGTTTAAAGCATAACAATATTTTGAAAGCCCTTGAGTGCCTTACAACACTTAAAAGGATGGCAAAAATTTGACATTTAACCTAGAATATAATGCAACTTTTTCATACTTACTTACTTCTTTGTTATTTCATTACAAATATATACCTTCCTTCTCATTCTAACGAAATATTCCACAACGTCAGAGCTCATCATCTTAGCCCCTTAATATAAGCACCTTTTCATAGGAAAAAGGTTAGCAGTTGACCACAATCTCATGCACCTGCCGCTAAATGCCGATGCAGTCTAGGAAGGAACATTGACCTGAAAGTTTCACCTGATACAGTGAGCAAAGCGTTATTTTTATCTACAAGCCGATAGCCAAGCCCTAACGTCTTTTTAAAGATCGCTACGTCTCTAATCTTGATCACCCAACGTCGCCCTACCCTCTTACCACAAAAGGCACAAACGTCTGGGCCGATTCGATTTCGATGAAGTGATTTGATTCTGAGTTTATTTTGATACGACACGTAGTGTTAGCCGTGTTCTGAATATAGCCTTACTAATAGCTCTGCTGTCAATGGACCAGAAGTCAATAGGTATATGGATCGCAGGAGCGTCGTTTCAAGCGTTGGCGTACATTTAACGTACTACGAGTATGTAGTCATGAGTACTATGTATTTGTCACATTAATAATTGGTGCAGAAACTCTCGAACTGTAATGACACAGATTTCCTACCTACTATATATATCTAATAATAGAGAAGTTTCAGGAACGAAGGCAACCGCTCTACCTAGCTTTTATAGATTACGCGAAAGCGTTTGATTCTATCTCGCACAATAGCATGTGGACCGCTCTTTCCGAATGCAACGTGCCGCTGGAAGTAATAGAGCTCATAAAAGACATCTACTCTAAAAGCTTAAGTAGAGTCAAGCTAGATAAATTCGGCACGGACATAAATATCAGCAGAGGCGTGAGACAAGGTGATCCCTTGTCGCCGAGAATATTTATAACGGTCTTGCAAAGTATAATGAAGAACTTAAGTTGGGCTAACAAAGGCATAAATATTGAAGGAAAATATTTGAGTAACTTACGATTTGCGGACGACATTGTACTTTTCTCGAAATCAGCCGCACAACTACAATCAATGATAGAAGATATTTACCTGGTTAGTAAAAATATTGGTTTAGAACTGAACACTTCTAAAACAAAAGTGATGACAAACCACCATCGGGATTCTATCATAGTGAATAATAAAAGTCTCGACTATGTAGAAAACTACATCTACCTTGGTAAACAGATATCCTTCAAAAAAACCCGACATCTGGATGAAATAGATAGACGTGTTAAAATATCCTGGAATAAATACTGGACATACCGAGAACCTCTAAAATCAAACCTGCCACTGAAACTGAAAAAGAAAATTCTGGATTCCTGCATCTTACCTTGCCTTTCTTATGGCTGCCAGACGTGGTTGTTCAACACATACACAAGAAATAAAATAAACACGTGCCAAAGAAGCATGGAGCGGAGCATTCTAAATATAAGACGAAATGATAGACAAAAAAACACTGATATAAGGCAAAAAACTAAGGTAATTGATGCTCTGACATACTGCAAAAAATTGAAATGGCGATGGGCCGGTCATGTTACAAGAATGGATGACAACAAGTGGACAAAGATAGTGACAGGATGGCCGGGGCCAGTGGGAAAACGAGGACAAGGAAAACCATTAGAAAGGTGGTCAGATGAAATTAAAAAAGTAGCAGGACAACACTGGATAGAAACAGCAAAAATACGGGACAAATGGAAACAATTGGAGGAGGCCTATACTCGAGAGAGGTCCTTAATATCTGGAACGTAACTGAAATTTTAAATCTTATTTATTTATTTTTATATTGTATAATACATTTCATACTAATAATATAATGATGATAATATGATGATGATATTGATGACATAATGTACTAAATTAAAATTAAAATTCATTTATAAATAATTTATTAAGAAA
Source organism: Leguminivora glycinivorella (assembly GCF_023078275.1). Taxonomy (NCBI): domain Eukaryota; kingdom Metazoa; phylum Arthropoda; class Insecta; order Lepidoptera; family Tortricidae; genus Leguminivora; species Leguminivora glycinivorella. Next base: position 22,460,350 of record NC_062974.1, read on the forward strand.
TTGAACAACTGAAATGTTATAATAATGCATGCATTATCCACAAACTTTGTATCTATTTTTATATTGATATTAAGGAATAAATGGCTTTTTTATTTTTTATTTTTATTTTATTATATATATCTAAGCCAGTAAAGCGGAAATGGCAATCGTTGACGCTAGACGCTGATCGAATCAGTCTGGGTCTGTCGCGCCAATACGGAAAAGCGAAAGAGATAGCTACGATAACAATATTATCGTAAGATATTGATATCGTCCCATTAATGCAAATACCGACTAAGTGACTTTTTGACGAAATCGAGTTTTTAGCACCTATAGAATAAGATTTTCAAGGGCTACAATATGTTAAAACCCATGTATTGATACGACGCTACATTCAAAAGATAGCTTCCGCATAAAGTTACTTAATGGTCAATTTGTTGCATTATAAACTGCCAGAATGTAATATGAATATTTAATATAAACTTTTATGCTTTATCCACCAAGTAGAACCTTTTAATGGTGTATAGTGTTTTTTTGCATTTAAACATTTTGTTAAAGTAGCCATCTTATGTTCTACAAAAAAGTTTAATGTGTACATATTTGATTTTTGCAAATAAAACTATCAACAAAATTCTTTATTTTAAGCCAGGCTAAATACACCAAATGTCTTTAAGATGTTTTTCCAGAAGATGTTTGTTTACAAACATCAGCAATTTCATTCTACCAAAAAGTTGTATAGGGACTATAATTGGTTTTGCATGTGATGTGACGAAGGAAAGGATAACGGTCTATTACTGCAAATACCGACTATGTGTAAATAGGCGATTTTGAGATAATGCGGTTTGAAAGTTTGAAGGCACGTTTTATATGAAAACATGAAGAAATTTACGTTATGTGTATGGCATTTTAAACCCTATATTTTTTTGTTTACTACTTTGTCGTATATATATTCAGAATGTATTTAGTTGACGATCAAATACGATTTAATGAAACAGTCGAATACCTACTTAGTTGGTTTTTCCTGTAGAAATAAATGTTTGCATATTTCTCTTCTTTATACATAATTATAACCCATTGTTTGTCTTAAATAAAGCTTCGTTTTTCATACGATGTTCTACAACCTAAATGAGTTTTTTCTGAAATATACCGGGTAATAATTATAAGTTAGCCAGTAAGCTAATATAGTCAGTAGTTTTTAAGAATATTGTACGCTCGAAATGGGCACTGTTGATACTGTATTTCCTGTATATCATACCATCTTATGTACACAGTTAACAATGAATAAACTTTACTTTACTTACTAGCATACCTACGGTACGAGTAGACTTCAGATGTCACAACTGTGTACTACTTCACCAACTGCAGTATTAAGTGGTTGAAACCACTCATGGTACCCTTTAGGTATTAAATCTCTGTCACAAAGGCTGAATAAAGTCTTGAGGACACTTAGGTGGAGTCGAGGCACGTCGAATCGAGCCCTGCATACATTTACAATGAAAGATGAATCCGATTCGACGCGTCGCTAATGGACGTAGTTTCATAAGAAATGCAGAAGGCGAATTAATGAGATTCGACTCGGCGAGCTTAGTGGTCACTAGGCTTAAGTTCATATCGAGATCTGGACGTAGCACAAGGCAAGAAAATCAACGCCACAAATTAAACTCCAGTTCAGTAGAACCACCTCAAACCTCTTAATGTATCATATCATATTTCTATCTCGGTCTAAAGCTCGATAAACAACTAGCTATCTCTGCGTTCAAGAAGATGGACTTACGCAGACTTTTTGACAAAGGTATCGTAACTAAATAGTACCATGAGTGCTTCCAATCACTTAATACCTAGTTAGTCTAGCATTGTCAGCCGTGTTACGGACGTGTTTGTATCGAATTCCACCAGCGATGAAGATGTTGTTTAATAACTTTTTATCACTCTTGCGCAGTAAGTGTGCAATCGCACGAAGGCGTATCAGGAGTAAAAGAAAAAACTTTTTCCCAAAAGAGTGTTTAAATTTGTATTTTGGACTACCATAAATACTTTTTTATCTTTTTATTGCAAGTGTGATGAAAAACACTGCATGTAACTGGGGGCGTAAGAATATTGCAAACATGATTGCTTTAAATCGCCCCAGAAAGCTATGTAATTACCGTTACACATTACTTTTTCTTAATTATTACCTCATCTACGCCTACATTTTAGTGACTTTGGCGTAAATACTACAAAACTTTAAATAAACTATTACTTCAGGTTATTGAGCGTACAAAAACTATTTACCTATACTAAATGTAACAGTGTAGATAGTGAAATTTCGAACATAAATTATGGCGGACTTCGGATTGCTGAGACAGTGAACTAGTATGTAGTAAGTACCTATGCATATTATGCTATTACCCAAAAACGCATTAACAGATTTGTAAAATTCTTTTTGTGATTTCAAGGGAATGCTATTGCGTTACTTCTTGTTAAATTTTACTGAAATCGGTTAAAGTATTTTGTGAAAAATCTCCTAAAACCGGTTGAAGAGGATTTTTTTCAAAATTTTTTTTTTGAGAATAACTCTTCAAAACCATAAATAAAGTATTATTAATGGTTAGTAATGTTAAAAAACTTTTTATTACAAATGTACCAGTTAAATTGACAATGATAAGTGAAGTTTTGTAACATAAAATTAGAGCAGCTATATTTCCTGCAACTAAAACCGCCTATGTCATTGAGAATATTTAATATATTTTGAAATAAGTTCAAAACTTTTGTATATTTTTTCTTTTTTTGCAAATCATAAGTAAAGTGTATTAAAAGCAAAGCTTAATCAAAGGGAAACACTGCTTTATATGTATTAATAAGAGAAATATACAAATTTTTATTTCTACAGGAAAAACCAACTAAGTTTGCTACTATTTTTTTTAAATCGTAGTTTTATCGGCAATCAAATCAAGCCTGGATATTGTTTACGATTAAGTATTAAACAACACAATACGGGCTGTAGAATGCTGTATACAAATAGTAATTTTTTTCATGTTTTCATATGAAATCGTACCTTCAAACATTAAAATCGCATTATCTCAAAATCACTTTTTTGCACATAGTCGGTATTTGCAGTAAGGGGACGATATGGTCATCTGGGTACCTAGCCTGGTGGCTCCTTGAGAAACAGTCAGGCCATCAAAGCGTATACTGTCAAGGGTGCCAGCCGTCAGACCTACAAATTGAGGTGAAATAGATATCATACACGAAAGAAAAAACGGCAAGGCCCACTGGTGGCCGAACCGGGAATCCAACCCGGGTCTTCAGCTTACGCGGCTAAGGTCTTTACCACTAGACCACACGCCCGCCCGCAAAAATAATCAATAGAATAGAATAAATTGATTTGTTCCCTAGTTGTACAAATTGAGTGTTAAAATTAAAATTTTATTGAATATGTTTCAATGTTTAACAGACGTGGGTTTTATTTCAGAATGATTTTGATTTTATCAAATTATGAAAGCGGAATCAGTCCCCATGATTCTTCGTAAGACCAATATTTTCGCCACGAGGGGATGGTACAGCGATAAATTCAATTCCCATTGATAGTTAGTACCACATTAGTCCTCCTTTTGTACTTTAGGGCCCTTTGAAAAAGTCCCGCGACGACTGGATACGTTTTATTGAAGCTATTCATGGATGTGATTCATTGGGAAAGTAGCAAACAGAATTCGGAGAGATTTGGGTGAATTATTACGTAGGTAAATTAGGGGGTGTATTATGCCAACATTTCTGAAGAACAATTAAAGGAAGTTATTTTACCTTTCTTTTACTGACACTAATATTATTGAAGTTTAATATTTCATTAAGACGTAACATCGTTATATTCCTTGAATTCTTGCTACCTAAGGTAACAAATTGCAGGAATTGTTAAAGGCATTATTTGGTAAGACATCATTAGTTTGAATAGAACTTACTACTATTGAATGACTAACAAGTGCTGAGCTATCAAGACTTCGACCATAAACATATTTAAATCCAGCTTTCAAAAACCGTTTATGAACTTCTATAAAATAAGTATTTACTAGTACATACATTTATAAAATCACTCCTGTTTCCTAGAGGGATATGCAGAGATCACATATTTCCATTTGCTATGATCTTGACAAACCACTTTCGCTTCACGCACTTTCATAACGTTCCTCATGCATGCTCGTCGGTTTCCAGTACTTCTGTCCTAACCTTTTTGCAATATTTCCCCGATTTGGTCGAGGAAAGTTCGCCTGTGTCTTCCAACTGACTCATTCACTCTTTCTCATTTCTTCGTTACACAGTAGTTCGTTTTACAGTATTTCTATTTCTCTTAAATCTGCGTATTCTCCAGGGCTCACCAAGATACATGGTGTTCTAATAGAGGCGAGCACGAGCTCGATTAATAATTTGCAGCTGCTAATTACGCCTGTGCCGTACATCATTCTGAGGGACTATTCTGAGGACCGATTTTTGAATTTAGAACGCACGAATTCGCTGTTCGAAAGTCTGTGTTAGTAGAATTTAAATCGGTAGTAGGTAGTGAAGATTCAACGAATGGAATTTCTTGCCGGCGGCTATATTTCCGAGCTCATAATAAGTGGGCAACCTTCAAATCAAGGATAAACAGGCATCTTCTGGGCTAGCTCACTCCATCGTAGGCTACGTCTTTGCCTTTGGCTAGTCTGTGGCCAAGAGTAAGCCCAATTATAATAATAAAAAAATGAAATCGAATGGTCATGGAACCTATTTATTGTAATAGATACAGTCACGATATAGATCGTATATATGTCAGTGTCAATGTCAGAAAGTTGATAACGACAGCGCGGGATTATCAAATCACAGAAATTAAAACCATTTTTAGTTACCGCTATACTCAAAGTAATAATTAGATGAACTTAGTGAACCGATATCAGCTCTAGATTATGTTCGAACAAGGAGGAATAAAAATGTCGTTTCAACTAACGTTAATGTCACTTTTGACACTGACATATATATTAATTTCGTATCTGAATGTATCGTAGAGAAAATTTAACGTATCAGTATGTTTTGTTACTGCTACTAATAAGCAAATATTTTCAGTGTTCATCGGAATATTCGGAATACTCGACAGCCATTACGATCGCACAATACGCGGCTCAAAACTAAATTAGTCCGCCAGTGCTGTGCGGCGGGTGGATCAATCATTTTCTTGTTGGCGATAATTCGGTTGTTACCACCAAGAACGATTTAATGCTGAACTGACAAAGCCCATACAAAAACGCGTACCCCGACGCGTCTGTTTGTCTGTCTGTCTGTGTGTGTGTCTGTCTGTGGCATCGTAGCTCCCGAACGGATGAACCGATTTAGATTTAGTTTTTTTTTTATCTGAAAGCTGAGTTAGTCGGGAGTGTTCTTAGCCATCTTTCATGAAAATCGATCTACTATGTCGCAGTCGGGGGTTTTTTCAAAATTTTAATTATGTGGTTATTTCATTAGGTATTTAAAGAAATGTAATAAAAACTACCCTCAAAAGGCTCCTCGTGCCAGTTGAGGGTACGTGAGCACATTACACGACCAAATAAGGAAGACAAATACAGATTCGCTTGGTTTTTTTATTTGGTTGGTTATTGGTTAACCGACAAAATGTTGTAACTACCCAAAAATGTACAAATAAATTAATAAATAAATATTGGGGACACCTTACACAGATCAACTTAGCCCCAAACTAAGCAAAGCTTGTACTATGGGTGCTAAGCGACGATATACATACCTACTTAGATAAATACATACTTATATACGTAGAAATCATCCATCAGTAATAAGTATATGTGCTCATCTAGGGTTGCAAAAAAACGGTTTTTTTTCTGGCTTGAAAAAAAAAACATGAAAAAAAACCGTGAAAAAAAAAACAGTTTTTTTTCTGGAGTATGTTTTTTTCTAAAGTACGAAATTTCAAAATTTGCAAAATAGTTAATACTTTTATACGGTTTTTTAGACTTAATGTTAATTATTAAACGAATTTAATCATATACTTTAATTTCTGGTCTTATAAAAGTAACATTGTCGTATTATTTGTTCATCTGAAAAAAAAAACCATATTTAGAAAAAAAACCATGGTGCTCGGTTTTTTTTCATGTTTTTTTTTTCACAATTCTGAAAAAAAAACATTTGGTTTTTTTTCTATTTACAACCCTATGCTCATCACACAAATAAATGCCCTTACCGGGATTCGAACACAGGACCGCGGCTTAGCAGGCAGGGTCACTACCGACTGTGTCAGACCGGTCGTCAAATTATATAACCTAACCACAAAATTAAAATTTGGAAAATACTTCCGACCGCGACATAGTAGACCGATTTTCATGAAACATGGCTAAGAACACTCAGAAAAAAAAAGTAAATCCAAATCGGTTCATCCGTTCGGGAGCTACGATGCCACAGACACACACACAGACAGACAGACAGACAAACAGACAGACACACAGACAGACACGTCAAACTTATAGCACCCCGTCGTTTTTGCGTCGGGGGTTGGTAAAAAGTATCGAGCGCTATTATTTTGTACCTATTTCGGACACTGCGGTCGGTGGTCAAATCAATCATTTTCTTGTTTGCGATAATTCGGTCGTAACAATAGGCTCGTGTTTGTGACAAACACCATTTGTACTTGATTAATTGATTCGAACCTATCCAAATAATATTGTCTCCTTTTACCTTTTTTTTTTGCGTTGGCCGTCAGGGCCAACATGATAGCTCGCAGGTTTAGCAGGTGTACAGCGCAAGTGAAAATCACATTATTTCGAGCTTTCTGTACATCGCTGTACACCTGCAGCCTGTGGACTCGGTACACGCAAAGGACGTTTAACGCCATGCGCGTACAATATAATGACGCGTTCAGGGTGTTGTTGCGGCTGCCGCGGCATTGCAGCGCGTCCGGCATGTTCGCGGACGCGCATGTGGACGGGTTCCATGCGACGCTGCGTAAGCGCTGCGCCGCGACGCTGCGCAGGGTGCGCGATAGCCGCCACAGCCTCCTGAGCGTAGTTGCTGAGAGATGGGACAGTGGCCTCATCAAGCACTGGTCCTCTCTCCACTTATCTCTAGTACCTAAGTTAGTTATTTAAGATTATTTTTAAGTTAACCATAGTTTTATGTTTTAGGTTAAGTTATACTAACAAAATATGGACCTTGTTTGTCTGCAATAAATGCATTTTATTTTATTATTTTTTTATTTTTTTTATTTTACCTCTTTACAGAGAACGTATAAGTTCACCCCGTTTTCAGCTAAGGTACAGCGGGACAATTTCGACTGGGGGACAATTGCAACTGATCAATTTTATTCCATTTGAACAATGTTGGTTCGAACCCCGGCTCGCACCAATCGAGGGTAAATTTACTGGTGAAACCCAATAAGTTGAGCAAACTGGTTTTTGAAATTCGAACTATGTGCAATTTCCACAATGTTGTTATTTCAAGGACAAATTATCTCGATTTATCGGGTTTCCCCAGTAAACCCTGTGCGAAATGTCATTTGATATTTGCCAGTTGCTTTTCGGTGAAGGAAAACATCGTGAGGAAACCGGACTAATTCCAATAAGGACTAGTTACCCTTTTATTTATGTCAGTTCTAAGGTTTTGAGTTTTACTCCCATAGTTCCGATCACTGTAAGGAATAATTATTAAAACCAGAAATGGTTATTTAGGATTACCAAGTCAAGGAGCAGTCCATTACCTAACTATAATGATTCGTATCAATTTTATTCGACATTTAGGAAACGACCCTTTGGGCATTTATAGCCTTCATAGGTAGCATAGGTACTACCTACATTGTTACTGCTTGATTCGAACTTTGATATAGATAAATATGTCAAAAATAAGTACAGTCGACCAAAAATGTGGTTTACCACCCTACGGGTGAGGTTCGTTTAAACGTCATGAGACAACAAGGTCGATTTCCGCTTGCAATAATATTATGTCAGTGACAATCGCTCTGTCTATATATGATGTTTACGTCATGCCGTGTGTCAAGTCAACCTTACCGATCGTTAGAGCTCACAGAAACTTTTGTAAAAACTGGTAGACCACTTTCTTGGCCGACTGTACCTACCTATTATCGAGTCCACAGGTCCACAGGCTTTAACCGTCAAAAATTATTTCTTTAAACTTAGACAACAATTTTTATCCGATATGATCAGTGTCAAAATTGACATCTCTGTTTCATTGAACATTACTTTGGGTCCTAACACCGTGTCTTGCGTGGGCGACGGTCGCGCGACCGTCGCCCTACTTCAATATCGATAAGGTTTGATTTCGTATGCGTCGCATCGCCGTCGCGCGATCATCGCGCGACCGTCGCCCACGCAAGCCACGGCGTAACAGTAGGCCTAGCGCATATATAAATATCCGCGAGAGTACCTATGTCGCCGGGAGATATATCACACATCTTCTAATTGTATTAATGACATAAGGACGGGTAGTCTATCTCGCGGCGACACACTCTCGCGGCAATCATTTGCTAACCCTGCAGATCTAATTCAAACCCTATTCTTAAAATAGGAATATGCAAAGTCCCATCCACTCAAACCGCACGATCACGCTTGACCATCCAGACGTAAAGGGCGGGTGCGAAGCGTAGGCAATTAACGCATCCCTTTGAACCCAAGTGTGCTTATTGCATCGTTGCGTATCGTCCCCCTCTTAACTGGGTATGTACCGGTTAGATGGTTTTCAAACATATGTGGCTACATTCTATGTAGTTTTCCCATTACTGTATTTATTTATATTTTTTAGAATATAGGTACGGGTATGCAATTGCATTTCACATGCATTTTTTGCCATTCATTTGTTGCCGGTTGCCGGACTTTGGAAAAAATATAGTGTTCCTGCCCACAAATACCCTAGATTTATTCTCCAAATAGTGTTGCGCTTGTCCGTACCATTCAGGAAAGCCTATTTGGATTTTATAGCTTACTAGCTTTTGCCTGCAGCTTCGCTCGCGTTGGAAAGAGACCAAAAGTAGTCTATGTCACTCTCCATCCCTTCAACTATCTCCACTTAAAAAATCTCGTCAATTCGTCGCTCTGTTTTGCAGTGACGGACAAACAAACAGACACAAACACTTTCCCATTGATAATATTAGTATGGATACTGTATTTCACTACTTAATGTGTTTGTATTTTGTTATGTTTTCCTTCGAATAAAATGATTGTAGGTATTGGTATTTGTAAAAATTATATAAACAGGCCCTCACTATCTCCACCGTTACTGTAACTATTCGATTGGACCTGGCGCCAGCAATTCCAGTATTTATTAGTATTACAAATCGATACAGCATGGAACTAAACGGAAAACCAATAGTAACTAATCTACATATTCATAAAAATGCTGTGCATTGCCGGAATACATAAGGTTAGATAGCCGATTGCAGTTCGAAATTGCATACCTACGCAGATTATACTACCAATACATGTTTTAAATCTGTAACTTTGTAATGGTATTTCGCTTGATTTAAACTTCTAATTCCCAATATAAGTATAGGTAGCCTGGAAAAACTACTGTCAATGTTGGTACCTAATTATAATTTTATAGAGACCGACCCAACCTAAGTTGACAGCGATTTTGACAGCTGTAAGGTTAAGTAAACGTCACAGTTTCATAAAAACTTGACTAAAATAACAACTGCACCGGCGGCGAGACTGCCAAATTCGTTGCCAATTTAGGTTAGTCTTATTTTAGTTACGATGTGGTGCAAACTTAGATAATATTAAGATTTGTCAAATATGAACACGGTATACGAGTTTTTTCAAACGAACACTTACCATTATGAAATAAACAAACTAAACTAAACTATCTGATGGGGCCGAAGGAGTAAAACTTGATTTTAGAGTTATATGAAATAGTACAAATACTAAATCTAAATGTACGCACAGTCACCGGCATAAGTAAGTGATGATTTTTGTACCTCGCTTTTAATCGTTTGACAATTTCGTACATTTCAAACAAGACGTGAATGTGACAAGGTATAGAAATCATCACATATTTATGCCGGTGACTGTACTCATTAATGAAAAATGGAAAAGTCTAAGTACATATATAAATTTCAGTGTGAATCCGGTTGTAGAGTATTTAAGTTTTATTCGAGCAATATGTATCACAGTTTTTCCAATTTCAAAGAGCAAATATCATACTAGTTCTGTACATCCACTACAGATCACTTACAGTTAGATAGAGCATACAAACCGGCTTGATGAAAAACCTTGTACCCACAGTTTCAATTACTCCCATCTAAAAGGCCAACAATGCATTTTCAAATCCTGTGATGTTGCAGGTTGGGAGCATTGGGTGCGGTAATCGCATACCATCATAAGATTTGTCAGCTCGTTTGCCTCTTAGATCAGTATTTGCCAGTAGCTTTTCGGTGAAGGAAAACATCGTGAGGAAACTTGACTAGGTAGGTAGTTTTCCCTCTCGTTCAAAAGGTGAGATGGCGTTTTTTGTGAAAATACCTCAATAACTTTGAAGTTTTGATTATAACCCAATTATGTAGGATTACATCTCTTATTTGACATCAAGTGAGCCGTCGTGATCGTGACCTTCTATCATCTTGCATAATTATCATAAGATCCTCCTAGTTAGTTGTGGAGTCTAGATTTTAAAAGTCTATGGCGTCCACGGAGCGCCAGATGCAAATTATTTGCTCGCCCAAACAGCGGAGCTTCGCAAAAATGGACGACCATTCTGCGTGCGTGAAAATTTCAAATGAACAATTTTGTTTGCTGAAAAGTTTTTTCGTCCGACAAAAACATGCATTTGAACGTTTCTCGCTTAGTCGCCAGGAGTATTAATTGTAAGAGGGTTTTTTTCGTGTTTGATTAGCTGGATATGAGAAACTGTGTAGATTGCTTTTGCAAAATATGACTAATAATATTGTGCATACCTACGTCACAGTATAATAAAGAGTACTATCGTACAGTATGGCCACTTCCGCTCCCCGCTGAAAGCGCCACCCACCCCCTCTCAGTTACCTCACAGTTACCACCTGTCAAAAACGCGAACAGTCGACCTGTCATATCTCACTCATACAAGCATGGTACGCATTCACCTATACGAGCTTAGGATGTGTGCTAGAAACGCGCCTCTTTCATATATTTGATCACCAGTGTCCGAGATGTGCCTACGTGTCTCTGGCATGTGTTTCAAAATTATGAAAAGCCAAATTAAATGTTTAATAAACTACGCTAGTTTCAAGTAATTTTCGAGAAATAAAGAGGTATTTTACTAGATTTACAGACAAATTAGTAAATAAATAAATAAATAAAATAAATAAATATTATAGGACATTCTTACACAGATTGACTGAGTAAATAAATACATACACCAACCCTTATGTGTAGGTAAAAAGGAAAATAAGCAGTCAGTTCAGTGGCAGTATGACTGTTGTCCAACAAACAACAATTAGTATACATATGGGTATTGGGTACCCACCTATAATGGTTATAAATCCTAAGACTCAGACTTATTTCTACAGCGTTTGTGGAACCTTGCTTAATTCTATCATAATTAAAAATTAGAAAATTTATTATAAATTTATAATTAACTTTGTTTTTATTCTACGAATACGATTTTATGGTTGCCTAATACAGCGGTTTCTGCGAAAACGTTTCTTCTCAATCATCTAGGTATAGATAGTAAAGTAATTGAGAATATAAACATGTGCAGAGGTTTTAATATAAACAAAAATCAAAGATTACTTAGTAAGTAGTACAAATGTATTGCCACTTTACTCAATACGATATTTGGCAGCTTATATTTAGTTTGTGCTTGACGACAGGTGAAAATATAATAACTACAGGAGTGAAAGGCATAAATAGGCCTCAAATCTTGATACCGAATCCATATAAATAGGTACAGCGTAAAAAGATAGGTACCTAGCAGACCAACGAACAAACAAATTTACTCTCACGTTTAAGAACTTTACTTAAGTAACTTTGGCTTAAGAGGATACTTTTTACGTAGGTACATGAAACATGACATATTTCGAGTTTGTTTCTTACCAGAAAACTCATTACCTAAATCAAATATACTCCCAGAGCTCAAACAAAATATTTACATAGAAATCGGCTGCATTTAATAAATAAGTAGACTTTATACAGGGAGCATACAATCAACAGAACATTAATAAACTAAGCGTATCTTTAAAAAATCATTTACTCCGAGTAAACATCTTGTTCAAAAGATTGACTCCGAAACTCCGAACCCTCATAAATATACGAAAATCATGTTTAGACAAAACATCAAACACGTGGTATTTAAGGTTTTACTAGCGTTCCGAATCGTCTTAAAGAAAAAAATACATTTTCCCGAGATCAAAGTCGCGTCACCTGCAAGCATTTATGAATGTACCTTTGATAAACTGTTGGTTGTTGCTATACACCTCAACCAATTTAATAACACCATTGAAAAAAATTTAAGCTACCTTATTGCGGACAAAGTAAGTCCTATAATCGCGCACAGAAGAATGGAACGACTGAAAAATAAGCGTGGTCGATAAACAAATCAACCACGATAATTTTGCTATCGATAAATAAAAACTCGCGCCGTATTCTTCCGCCCTTAAGAGTTAATTTCGTATGTATGTGAGTTTCTTAGATGTTGGATATGATTTGGTGATAATCGACTAAGGCTTTTAAAGTTTAAACGTTGTGAAAATTGAATTGTTCCCCGGCTAGCCGCATGCTTTCACCGTTCACCGCAACGCTGAGGGGCGAAAATCGGCCTACCATAGACATACATTTAGGAATTTAGGTATTCTGTACACTTGTGCACTGTGCAGTTTATAATTATTTTATTTATTGTAAAGAAATGGAATAAATTGGCCCATTAAAATCTGTTCAAATGTGAAAAAAAAAATTAAAAGCCCAAGTAGATAAAACACTGCACAGTAGACTGTGCAGTGTTTTATCTACTTGGGCTTTTAGAGATCTTATAGAGGTTTCCGAATAGGAGAAATCGGAACTGTCAACGTGTTCTTAATAAATTATTTGTTTTAGAAACTCGGATGATGTCTATTGTGTGGGCGGCTGTATTCAACCCCACCCCGCGGTTGCGGTGAGACGATATAATATATGTTTGTGACTCAGTGTAGTGGAGGGGTATGCAAATATTACTAAGACTTACGATTTAGCTGAAAAAATATTCACGATTTCATATTTAACTGTCAATCATAACATTTAATCTGATTTTACACATTTTAGGACAAAGAAAGTTTGAATAATGTAGAAGAATTCATCTCTAATGTCTATCGTGTATGGGCGGCTCTTTTCAACCCCACACCGCGGTTACGGTGAGGTGTGTTTGTAACTCGGGCAGGCGAGGTGTGCAAAGGCGATCGGAATAACAATTCTGCTCAAAAAATATGTAAACAATCTGTGCTTACCTGTGCTTACCTTTTAGCAAATAAATATTTTGATTTGATTTTGAACACACACCATAAAATTAAAATAAGAAACTAATGTCTATTCTGTACCTATGGGCGGCTGTACTCAACCCCACACCGCGGTTGCGGTGAGGCGTGTGTTTGTGACTCGGGCAGGCGAGGTGTGCAAATGCGATCGGGTTCGCGTTCATTTGGGGTTTCACGTGGAATGAAATCGCTGAAATGTTGAGGTCGGTGACTATTCGGTGCCTGTATTTGGAATTGAGTTTGGTTGGGTATTGTTTAGGTAAGATTTTTAGTATAATACCTTAGCTTCAAAGTACCTATCAACATGTCCAACATTATAAATATAAACTTACCCTAATTTTGGCATTTTCACAGAGTCGCTTAGTTAGAAATATTTAGATCATAAATTTCATAATACAATATATATAATAAGAGTTTTGAATGATTCACGGTTGTTTTAATTAGACTTATATTGACCGGGATATAGACCGTGATTACCTTTTTGATTTTTTTCGTCATCAAAAAGGTAATCACGGCCTATATCTCGGTCAATATGTTAAGTCCAATGGACTTATAAATTAATTAATAATTAAGCTAAGTGAACGACTAGGGCATTCTGGGTTAGCTCTTTTAAGTATAATTGATCAATAACTCTCAGACCAAATTAAATTATTTCATAGGAAATATTTTAATTTGTGTTTTTTTAGTAGACACACTACTATTATTCAACTATAAACTGAAATAAATGCTGATGCTGGTTCGAATCCAGCATCGGACACTTGGAGGCCTTGGTCATTTTTTCTTTGTATATGACATTTATTTCAGTTTATAATTGATCAATAAGTTGTAATAATACAAGAGCTAAATTTTTTCAAGTGAAAGTTTCGTGTACAGATTCAGATTCAGATTCAGGGGGTAACTCCAGCCAGCAGATCCTGCTGCAAGGACTAGGAAGGGGAGACTACAGGGGGAGGAGATTTTGATACGCAATAGCGCTGTAGGCTCACGTGACTCTGATGATTGAGCCTAAGAGGCAGCGAGTCGTTGGATATGTCTGCGTCACATCTCACCGACTAAGACTCGAACGCAGAATCAGACAGAGTACGTTTGCAAACTGGCTCATTGCGCAGCAACCCCTGCTGCCCCGCCGTAGGCCCCCGCAGCCTGTCCAAGACACCAGAGCACCCAGTAGACAGGGTTGGGAGTGTAGGGTTTGCAGCAAGTTTCGTGTACAGTTAAAAAACAAAACATGATTGTCATTTGTCATATCAAAAATAGTTGTAGAGGTAGGTTCTTACCTACTTTCCTATATGAAATTCAAATTTTACTGCTTATTTTTATATTGATATTTTGGGCAAAAACTAGTTAATTTGAGGATTGGTTAAGCACCTAGAAAGTAGTATTTCCTTTTTTTTTATTTACATGTATCATATGAAACTACAAGCGCAAAATATTGATACATTCACAAACGTATTTTTTTTTCCTACCTACTACAAATATTTTCCTTTGAAGACCACAAGAAAACAAATTACTTTGGGCCCGTTTTCCTTTCAAACGACTTATGGTTACATTAAATTTGTCAAAGGAATCCCTGAAAACGTTTAAGCACTCTTTTGATGTATCGTTAGACGTCCGTGATACTTTGACGTAAGTTCGTGAGGTTAACAAGCTAAACGGCAAATCTAGGGGTTTATTTGGACACATTTGTGTTTATTTAATTCCCATGTAGTGTCGCTGAACACAATTTCGTTTTCTTTTTACCCTTTTAGGTCATTCATTATCAACATTTTTGTTTCAAAATACGATTTCTAAACAATTTCTTCACGCATAACTTTTTGAGAAACAGTATATATATTATATAAGCCGTGTTTTAAAGAAACACTGTAAAAATAAGTACTTAATGAATATGCAGCGTATTGCAAAGAAAGAAGCAAGAGCAGTTGTTTGTGCTCTGCCTACCTATTTAAACTCACGCCTGTATTCCCTATGTATATATATGTTATTACTCTCGCAACAATGTACGAACTGAATTCTACCTCCATACTAATATTATACGGTGAGAAAGTGTGTGTCTCTTTGTTTGTAAGTCTTTCACGGCAAAATGGAGCGACGAATTTACGTGGTTTTTTTAAGTGGAGATAGTTGAAGGGATGGAGAGTGACATAGGCTACTTTTTATCTCTTTCTAACGCGAGTGAAGCTGCGGGCAAAAGCTAGTATACTATACATACAGGTCATACGGAGCGATAGACTTTATTGGATCACCGTGAATGGATAAAGTTTATTTCTGGAAACATTGTTCGTTTCATAGTAAAAGAATTATAAAACCCCCGTGGAGCTAGAGGCAGTGGGGTGTAGATATGCAGTTATGCACGGTGAACACAGATGCAATTCATGCCCGACTGGATTGGCTGTATTTTTAGGAAAATGCTACGTTTTCGATTTGAACGCTCTTTCTAACTGCGTTGCAACAACTGGATATATATTTTAACGGAGAAAAAAATCTACTTGGTCTACTGGTAAATCTACCCTGCCAACTACGCCGCGGTTCCGGGTTCGAATCCCGGTAAGGGCATTTGTGTGATGAGCACAGATATTTTTGGATGTTTTCTATGTGTATAAGTATTTGTATATTATATAGGTATATCGTTGTCTGAGTACCCGCAACATAAGCCTTCTTGAGCTTACCGTGGGACTCAGTCAATCTGTGTAAGAATGATGATGATGATGTGTTCCTGTTATCCCTCACTAGGGACATAGGGCTCTTAGAAGAATCTTTCACTTTTCACGATCCTGGGCGACTGCTTCCAAATCCTTCCAGCCTAGTCCACTTGCGCCAGCCTCCTTCTCCACTGACCGCCTCCACGTGGTACAAGGCCGCCCCGACCGTCTACTGCCAGGTGATTGCCAGCAGAGACCCTGCTTGGACAGGTGGTTGTCTGCTCTGCGTAGCACGTGCCCTATCCATCGCTACTTCCGTGCGCGTATTTCCTGGCCTACGGGTTTTTGTCCCGTCATCTGCCACAATCTAGCGTTTGAAATAGTTGTCGGCCAGTAAATACCCAAGATGCGCCGGAGACACTTGTTAATAAACACCTGCAACCGATTGGTGATGTCCTTCCTCACAAGCCATGTTTCGCAACTGTACAAAAGGACCGACTTGACGTTAGAGTTGAACATTCTAATTTTAGTACCCCGAGTTATTACGGTGGACGTCCAAACAGGCTTCAGCTGGGCATACGCTGCTCTCGCTTTATTGATGCGCGTCTCAACATCACTCTCCGCTCCCCCTGAAGGATCGACCAAGCTCCCTAGGTACGTAAAACGATTGACCTGTTCCACTGCTTCACCCCTTATATTTATGGGAGCTGCATCCAAGGTATTAAGACGCATGTCCTTCGTCTTCGAACAATTTATGCGTAAGCCTTCTTCTGCAGCGAAACGGGTAAGGTCGTCGGTCTTGGACTGTAGGTGCTCGCGTGATGTTGCGAATAGACATAGGTCGTCGGCAAAGTCAATGTCTTCGAGGCTTTTTCCATTGACCCATGGCAGCCCTCTTCTCTCTTGGCTCGTTACTCTGCGCATCACGTCATCCAAAACAATGAGGAACAGCAACGGAGACAGTAAACATCCCTGTTTCACACCGGCCGTTACAGGTATACGTTCTGACAGCTGTCCTTTGTGCAGTACTCTACAAGAGGAACCCCTATAAAGATTGTGTATAATTGTTATGATCTTGTCTGGTATACCTCTTTTTCTAAGTATGCGCCATATACCTGTCCCCTTGACCCTGTCGAATGCTTTCTCGAAGTCTACAAACAGAGTGAAGAGTTCGCTACTCATTTCGTTGCATTGTTCCAAAATCATACGTAGAACGTTAATTTGGTCGATGCAAGACCGCCCTGCTCTAAAACCACTCTGTTCGTCTCTTAGCGTTCCATCGACAGCACCCATCATTCTGTGTAACAGTATCTTGCAGAGGACCTTGGAACACACAGGCAACAGGTTTATTCCTCTCCAATTGGAACATTGGGACAAGTTACCTTTTTTGGGCAGCTTTATTAGTAAGCCTTCCTTCCACTCTTCCGGTACTTCTTCAGCTTCCCATATAGCTGAGACTAAGGGATAATACATCAGCCACAACTTCTGCGTTTGATTGCAAAGCTTCCACTGGGATGCCGTCGTTACCTGGTGCTTTTCCACTTCTGAGCGCTCTTATAGCCTTCGATATCTCGGCTTTGCTTGGGGTCTCGACACTAATGTCTAGAACAGCCGCTATGCCTTCGTCAGCTGCGTTCTCGCTGTCGTCATCTTCGACTGCATTATGGAAGACTTCGGCGAAATGTTCATGCCACCAACGCATTTGGTCTGTGTAAGAATGACCTATAATATATATTTATTTATTTATTCGGTTTTTCTATGAGATAAAAGGCAAATGAGCAAGTGGATCTCTTGATTGTAAGCGTTTTACCATTACCCATGGACAGTATGGACACCCAAACACCCGAAAAAACACCTGAATGTTAGGGAAGATCGGTGCATTGCCGGTTCATTCTTTTCTTGAAGGTGTATAACGCCGCGCGACGGTCGCGCGTCGCATACGAAATCAAACCTTATCGATATGGAAGTATGAGACGCGACGGGAGACGGGAGTATGAGACGGTCGCGCGACCGTCGCCCACGCAAGACACGGCGTATGTAATTTTAAATGGGTTATTTTCGCGTAAAGCAACCATTCTGATGCCATTTTTATGATTTATTCCTGAAATAGGTCCTGTAGCTAAGAAGTTATTTGGTACAGTTGACACAAGTATTTGTTGGCGATTTGTTGTTTTGGTTATACCTAATGTGTGTAATGAATAGAATGCCTACATAAGTAATTATATAGATAGATAGATAGATAGAATACTCTTTATTGGCACACCTCAGCAAGAGATACAGAAAAAAGATACAGCGGAGACAAAACAAATGATTATAAATAGAGGCAGACAACAGGCGGTCTTATCGCTAAAGAGCGATCTCTACCAGACAACCTTTGGGTAGCGGAAATAAAAAAAACATAATCAGAAAGAATAGGTGCTTCGAAATGAAAAATCATACTTATTCTAATTTCCAACACACAAATTGAATAAACATACACATATAAGAGAATATAAATAGACTTACATAAACATACTTAAATAGTAATATACAGCAAGACAGATATATAGTAACAAACCAACAATATACAGCAATCATACCAACCACAGAGTAAAAATAGCAATACGATCACTAAGCCATATAATTGTTGTATTGTATAACATCTACCGCGGAATGGAATAGGTATGGAGATAATACTGTGTAAATTAATTAGAGATTTTTGTTTGTAATTTTTACCTAAATAAATAAATAATAATAACATACATAGGCGTAGGGATGTGACGACCCCATCGCCCATTGGTTTTACCAGTGCAATCAGTCAACGCAGGGCAGCTTGTGGCGAGCTGTTGGGGAACAGCGACCCCACGTACCCGAGTGCTCCTGGGGAGTTCTGTTACCCGTAAGGCGGGTGGGTGGGACAGTACTCTCTACCTCTGGCTTGCCTTGGCTGGCCGTCCAGAGTGGAGTCGTTAGGGCTACATGCCCCAGGGGTGGAAGTGAAAATTTGCATAAGACGCGATTTGGTACAGTGGCTTAACAGCCACTGGGCAGAAAGCGGTGTACACCTCTCGACAACCTTGAGTTCTCACATCGGTGTTGCCCTTGAGCCATCTTGGATGTCGCTTTTTGTGGGGGCCCATCTTGTGGGGACGAGTCACCGTCTGCCGGAAATAAAATTGGATACCGCTTAATTAGGCAGGCGTCCGGTTTTTTATCCATAGCCCAGTATTTAGTCCATCACTTTCATCAAAATAGACCAGTTCATTTTGGATTCCATTAACTCTCAAATAGTCCTTACACCCTGGCGGGTGTTGCCTCTGCGTGTGTCCCATGATACGGGCAAGGGCAACATCCGCTCGGTGTACCCCTTACATTTCATTAAAGTGTCGAAAGGGCCTCTACGCGTTGGCTTCGGCCCCGCGCACGCCTCCCAAAGGTCCGGAATATCATTGTTCCGTGATGGGAAAGACATACATACATACATACAATCACGCCTGTATCCCATAAAGGGATAGGCAGAGCACATGAAACTACTAAAGCTTCAGGGCCACTCTTGGCAAATAAGGGGTTAAAAGGAAACGAAACTGTGAATAATAATAAATAATTCAATTTTTCCACACTGACACACTGGTGGCCGCTTTCGGATATTAGAAGCGCCTGGCATCCGTTGGCTCGTTGGGTGGACGATATTCATAAATTTTATGGGTATTTCTGGGTGAGATTAGCCCAGGATCTTAATGGGACTAACCAACGGTCATCATCAGTGGGCAAATATCGGTCAAAACTCAAAAGATGTCTCACTCATGACACAGATGTACACCATCATACTATAATATTAATTTTTGGTTTTATTTCCTCCGCTCCTTTTCTTCATTTTAAAAACAAATATACAAATTCATAACCGCTTAAAGACAAAAGAATACACAAACGTTCCTAAATCTCCGAGCAATAACCCTCGTGAAGTGGCGAGATATTGCTTCCAGCGGTCAAAAGAAATTTTAATGTAATAAGCTTTCTTTGTGCATACTTATAGCGTTTCGAAGGCTTTTACTTTATTATCCTAGGTTATGAAACTAGCGCGCCGGCTTACCGGAGTGGTTGTGCAAGGCATGAGTTGAGGTAGTACTGCCTGATTGGAAATTTTGTATGTAACGTGAAAAATTTGCTCTAGATATGATCCGATACGACAAACTCAGAATCGTCACTTAATCAAAGTTTGAATCGGGCCATTAGTTGGTAGAAATAGCAATTTATTCCCTTTGATAATATGATACTAAGCGACAAAGGACCAAACTAATCGTTTGGTTTACTTCTTCAACTTATCGTCGCATTTGGTCCCTTCAAAACCAGAGGGTTTCAACTGTTGCAAGTACGTCTGTGGTACGTTCTTTTTTTTTAAAGATCGACATGGTGCATGTTTTTTGTGCATGTGCATGTGCATTTCACCATGCTGACACTGACAATTTAGTGTGACATTCAAAAAGTAATATTTTTTTTAGAGATCATATTATATGGTAGGCGTGTTCAGTGGATACATGTAGAACTCAACATTTTAGTGTAATAATGGAAAAAATGGATTAGTTACAATTGCCCCCCAGTCGAGATTTTCCCCGCTGTACCTTAACTAATTTTATCTTCGTTACGTTTTAAACAGATAATTACTATTATTTACCTAGTACTTCGATTTTTGTTTATCGCTATTTTCTTGTTACTTGGCACGCTACCACAAAACCGTACCGGGGATTTATTTTGCGCTAAAACACGAACTTTCCTGTACATGTGCGGATTTGTGGGGGCTAACTTACATTGAAACTAAATCATAATTTAGTTCGTCTTTAATAAAATGGCTACCTAGTTTAATGGTTTATTTTATACCTTCATGTAGCGTTTAAATTAAAATGGGTTGTTGTTTTGTGTATTTTTCGTTATTTCTATGTTAGTTGATGTAAATATTCGTGCATAGTATTGAATAGGTACATGTACTCGTAGCTACATAATTCTTTTCAATTGCCTTCAGTTACAAATTACCCTGAATAAGAGTCTTAGCGAAACCACTAATACAGATTTGTCTCAACTGCTGCAGTATACTATAGGCACTTTGTATTTTCATTGGGAAATATAAAAATCTGCTGTACAAAAAACACAAACAAAAGTTGTAAGAACGCAAGTACAGTCAACCAATTGGAACCCTCTAGGCCACTGTAAAACCATGTCATAGTGACGATATAAATCAGATTGTAAAAAATGTCTTACTGCTTGTCATTTTGACATGGTTGTAGAGTGGCCTAGGGTTCCAATTGGTTGACTGTACATAATGAATGGTAATAGTATAAGTTTTTTTATCAATCTAGGTTAAAGTTATTAAAAATAATTTAAATGTGTACATAGGTAATGGATATTAAACAAACTCTAACAGTACATGCAAAGTCTGTTTTGTAAACTATATTTTTATGTTAACTACATTGCTTGCGCCATCTAGTGTACCTAATAAAAACTAGTACGACCCTGCTTGCCCAACAATCTCCCACAAACTAAATTTAGCCGCCTTAGTCAAGTATGTGTTGAAGTAGTTCCCTGCTTCGCCGCTAGATGCTAGCACCAGTTTGCTTTTTTCAACTTCTTAACTCCAACGCAAAAACGACGGGGTAAGTTTGACTTGTCTGTCTGTCTGTGGCATCGTAGCTCTCGGACGGATGGACCGATTTAGATTTGTTATTTTTTTTTGAAACCTGAATCGGGAGTGTTCTTAGCCATGTTTTATGAAAATCGGTCCATTATGCCGCAATTTTTATTTTATTTTTATTTGAATACAGATACGGAGAGAGGTGATCACGAGGTGATCTCTCTGCATACAATTTTCTATTTCTATAAACAAATAGGTTATAAATGGGAAAAAATAGCATTTTTTTGAGGTTTCTTAAATTTAATAGGTCAATAAAAATATAACGTACCTATTTGAGTTGATTACATTACATGTTTTATTTTTTCTTCATAATCATAAGATTCACATAACATTCAGTTTAATTTTATAAAAGTTATAAACATAAAAAAAGTAAATCAGACAGGTGTACGTTGTTAAAATAACTACCTACCTAAATAATATCTTTCTTACGTATTGTTAAGTAATTATCATTTAAATTTGTATTTTTCAATTTTCTAAATTAACTACAACTTTATTCCATTGTTTACGTGTAAAAAAATCTTACCTACCAATTATATAATTTATTTTCCTTTTTTATATCTGCGTTTAACCTTTGTATGCTTATTATTTAGAATCTTTTAAAAAGTATTTATCTCCATGAATGTCAAACAGGTAAATGTTAAAAATTACTTAATAATTAAAAACAATTTTAATACTTTTAAGTAATTAAATATGCAAGAATGACGCAAAAATATTTTTCAAATTAATAATCGTTTTAAGGTGACGTCGAATTGGGTGGCATCATAAAAGATGAGACATAACCTAACCACAAAATTAAAATTTTGAAAAAACCCCCGACCGCGACCTAGTAGACCGATTTTCATGAAACATGGCTAAGAACACTCCCGACTAACTCAGCTTTCAGACAAAAAAAAACTAAATCAAAATCGGTTCATCCGTTCGAGAGCTACGATGCCACAGACAGACACACACGCAGACAGACAGACAAACAGACAAACAGACAAACAGACAGACGGACAGACGGACAGACGGACAGACGGACAGACGGACAGACGGACAGACGGACAGACGGACAGACGGACAGACGGACGGACGGACGGACGGACGGACGGACGGACGGACGGACGGACGGACGGACGGACGGACGGACGGACGGTGTTTCAGGTGTCCTTGGGCGGCGGTGATCGCTTACCATCAGGCGACCTGTCTGCTCGTCTGCCTCCTATCCCATAAAAAAAACCGTCGTTTTAGCGTCGGGGGTTAAAAATAGAAAGGATTCGTTTAAGGGCATATATATCGAATTCAGATTTAGGACATAAAAGTAGGTGAAAAAAAAGAAAGGTACGAATACATTTCGAGTTTTTTTTATTCTCTAGTTTTTTTTCGTCAAATATAATTTTCGGGATTTTTCATCTTTACCAAAGAGGATCGAGCATATACGTAGAGAGATGCTGGCAAAGTAAAATGTGTAGTCACAGTGCATACACTGCCATCATCTTGACACAGGGTCAGCTTTTGAACCTCAGTTTTGACAATTTGATCCGTTCGTTGCTTAGTTTTGATTTAACTGGATATGTGTTAACATGTCAAATATTAGTATTAGCGCCATCTATCCGAGAGTCCCACAAAGGTGTAGACTTTATCAGTCTATACGCATTTACATATGTCTTTGATCTTTACAGACGCTATTTAAACGTCACATTTATGTTGCAAAAAGTAATAATATGATTTTATTAATACTATTGTCAGGCCCCGTAGCCGAATGGCATTTTTCCGACGCCAAACGAAAGCGATACGCCGCTGGCTCTGTCGCGCCAATACGCTAGCGCGATAGAGATAGATATCTACTAGCGCTTCGTTTCGTGAGCGTTTCGTGAGCGATTGTGCCATTCGGCTAGCCACCCAGGTGCCGTAGCCGAATGGCATTTCTGCGACGCGAAACGAAATCGAAACGCCGCAGAAATGTAGTCTGGCTCTGTCGCGCCAATGCGCAAGAGCGATAGAGATAGATAGCTACGAAAGAGATATTATCGTGAGCGTTTCGTGAGCGTTTGTGCCATTCGGCTACGCACCCAGAAACATATATCAGTACAGTCACGATCGTTCTATTATTTTACTAAATTAGGTTTAAAGCAACAATAATAAGCTTATTAGAGTCAGACTATAGCTATTACACGTAAAGACTTTAAGTCATTACATTAATTTGAACAGAAGACTTTGTAACTGCAGCTAACACTGGAATAAGAGCGTTTTCACACTGTCCGATCCGACATATTGGATATCGGATAGAATCAGACTAAGCGAATTCAGCTGCCAAGTAAATGCTTTAGAATATTAAATAGGTAAAATATGTACGTTTAGCGAAAAGCATGCCAAATGTTTTGTGGTAGCAATTACCGTAATTTATATCCTGAAAGTGTAATAAAATGATGTGTTACATGATCTGATCATAAAACATAAAAATAGGTATATGTTTTCTGTATTAATTTACTCATTTAAAATTATTTTGACTGTTAAAAAGGCTTACACCAAAACAGGACGGATTTTAAAAGGACGAATATGCTGGGAACCTGTCACTGCAATGTCACAGTTTCGTTTTCTGTCAACCCCTTATTTGCCAAGAGTGGCACTGAAACTTGAGTAGTTTCAAGTGCTCTGCCTACCCCTTTATGGGATACAGGCGTGATTGTATGTATGTACGTATGTAGGACGGATTTTCTATCATTTTTTTTTTATAAAATTATCAGCCATATCCACGTCGGACCCCCATCAACTTTTTGGACCGATAATATTTTCTTTTGTGTTATGAAGTTAGATTTTTTTTTCGACTTCGTATAGGTACCTACAGAGCGCGGCCCAGTACGCATCAATATTGTACAGAGCTGTAGAATCATACATACAATATCGCACCGGACAGTGTAAAAGCCCTCTAACACTGGCGAACAAATGTAATGGTGCGTTAGGAAACGTTGATTGGCGGGTCTAATCACAAATGCCTCGGAAGGTTAGAGTTTAGGCCTTGGAGGCGCGCGGTTTTCATATCATCAAACACAGACAACAGACTGTAGGCTTACCTACTACATATATCCATACTAATGTTATAAATGGGAAAGTGTATGTGTCTGTTTGTTTGTCCGCCTTTCACGGCAAAACGGAGCGTCGTATTGACGTGATTTTTTAAGTGGAGATAGTTAAAGGGATGGAGAGTGACATATGCTACTTTTGTCTCTTTCTAACCCCCCACTTCTCTAAAACGGGGGGTGGAAGTTTGTATGGAGCATTTCGCAATTTTCGAATTTACCGCGAGCGAAGCCGCGGGAAAAGCTAGTTATGTATTATAAAGGTCCGTTTATCTACAAATATTGAGCTGGCCAAATACATGCCGCGGTAGACAATTTTCTTTTTTAACCCTTACATGCATAAATTTGACAAAGATTCATTCAAATTTGAATTTTGGCATGCTGTCAATAGAGTCAAAAACCGGCCAAGAGCGTGTCGGGCCACGCTCAGTGTAGGGTTCCGTAGTTTTTCGTATTTTTCTCAAAAACTACTAAACCCACCAAGTTCAAAACAATTTTCCTAGAAAGTCTTTATAAAGTTCTACTTTTGTGATTTTTTTCATATTTTTTAAACATATGGTTCAAAAGTTAGAGGGGGGGGGACGCACTTTTTTTTCCTTTAGGAGCGATTATTTCCGAAAATATTAATATCATCAAAAAACGATCTTAGTAAACCCTTATTCATTTTTCAATACCTATCCAACAATATATCACACGTTGGGGTTGGAATTTAAAAAAATATCAGCCCCCACTTTACATGTAGGGGGGGTACCCTAATAAAACATTTTTTTCCATTTTTTATTTTTGCACTTTGTTGGCGTGATTGATGTACATATTGGTACCAAATTTCAGCTTTCTAGTGCTAACGGTTACTGAGATTATCCGCGGACGGACGGACGGACGGACGGACGGACAGACAGACATGGCGAAACTATAAGGGTTCCTAGTTGACTACGGAACCCTAAAAATGCATATGTCACTATATTCATTTAAGGGTTGATTGCTGAAAAATTGCTGCGGGCATCATTCTTCGTCACCTGCTGTAACATAAATACATACAGTCAATCACGCTTGTGTCCCATAAAGGGGTGGGCAGAGCACATGAAATTACTCAAGTTTTAGTGCCACTCTTGCCAATTAAGTGATTGAAAGAAAATTAAATTGTGACATTGCAGTGAAAAGTTGCCAGCCTCTCGCGTAGGCCACAATTTAACCCATATCTCACAGGGGGTGGTTAAATTCTTAACTCGTCACCACACACGTGCTATGGTTATGTATTACGTATTAGATATTCAAATATAGCCGTTCCCAAAGTTCAAAAATATTTTATTTAGTTTTTTTTTGCAAAAATTTAATTTTTGGCACAAGCTTTTATCGCCGACTGTACCTTTCTTTCAACAGTCATTCTCGGGGACGTTTCTAAAAACCCCTTACTCGATGGGGATAGGACGTTTAATAACAGAGTTCCTATGACCACTTTTCTGCTCCATCATCAGATCAGCTCCATGATAGCATAATATTGCATTGTCACGTGATTTACATATGTGTGCAAAATTTCAGCTCAATCAAATACCAGGAAGTTGGTCAAATTTAGCTTCTACGTTTTGACTTGGCCCAAACTAACATACTAACAAGGCAAGTAGAATAAAAGCTTGTAAAAACGGAATCATTAGAAATTAATGAAATGATGATTAACCCCTCGTATGCGGCCTGTCCATTTTGGTCATTGAAATAGTGACCTTGACATTTAAAGCAATAGATTAAAATTCCAACGCACGGATCCGTGTCTAAGCAAACGAGGGGTTAAGACCTAATATGCCTGCGGTGTCTCCGGTGGGCCCTCTGATTTAATTTTTCTTCCGGAAAATCCTCTACGAAACACGTGAAGGTATAAAAATATATCAAAGAATAGAAAAATATAACAAAATATATAAAAAAAACTTAGACACTAGTAAAAGTAGGTAGTAGTAGTAATTATTGCAGGTGTAGTAATTTAAAAACTTGCATACACAAAACAACACAGATGAATGATAAATAAGAAAAGTAATTTCGTTAATTTCTCAATTAGAAACTAAAAGAAAAGGCACAAAAATAAATGCTGTTCAGTTAGGTATTGACAATTTCATTCGTAAAATGTTAGTAATTAGTAAATGCATTTTAATATTTGCATTAAATTAAATATTAGAATTTAAAAGAAAATTGTTTAAAACGTTGATCTCTGACTCCATGCACAATTAGTAATGTTATTAGGTACTTACTTTAAATTTACATATTATATATTTATTTGAATACATACATTATATTGTAATTTAGCACTCCAAAGTGCCTTTTTTTGGCTTTTACAAATTAATCATATTCTGAAACAGAAAATAAATTTTAAATATGCAGAAAATTATCTAAAATTACCTAACAACAAATTAGCTAGTGAATACTTTTACGTATCTTATTTCCATGTACACAATCAACTAATTTAAAGTGAATACGTCAGTAATTTAAATTTGACTTTATAAGTAACAAATTTTAATAAAAATAATGTATTTTAAGAACATTAAAATTTTTAAGCTATTTTTATTTAAACACTTGAAAGGTTATTTTAAATTTTTTACCCACCACATTTTAAACCTTCTAGGTATCAGCGGCGGCTGTCCATACAAGCCGTTTCCCACCGGCTTGCCTAAAATTGATTACTAGTAAAGTACCTAATGTTTAGGTAGGTTTCTTATTGCTCAGTGTTGCCTAGCAGAATTTTTCACCAGCCGCCACTGCTAGGTATAGGTACAAGTATTACAAATATAATAAGATTTTATTCGCTCGAGTTACTGCAGCTTTAATATCAAGTCATATTATAATGATATATTATTCCAATAAATTAAATATTAACCCCCTTTTTCATAAACGTTCACCAAAGTTATCAAGCCAATAAAGTTCGTTTGTCCCTTTCCGACGTATTGGTGTGATAGAAAGGGACAAACGAATTTTATCGGCTTGATAACTTTAGTTAACGTTTATGAATAAGCGGGGTAAGTATATATGTATATAAAAATACATACTTATGTAAAAATATATATTATAAGAGAAACGCAAGCATCAGCGACTATGCTTCTCAACTTTAGGCCTGATTTAGACAGCGTGCGAACTCGCATGCGATTTTAGTTACATTGCGGGCTGTTGAGGTTAGATTAATTTTGCACAGCCATCAAATACCGCAATGTAATAAAACTCGTACGCGAGTTCTCGTACCGTACCGTCTAAATGGGGCCTTAAGCTCGAAACTAAATCAGCCAGCCTAGCCAAAGTAACAATCGTTGACGCTAGACGCCGATCGAAACGCAGTCTGGCTCTGTCGCGCCAATGGGGAAGAGCGATAGAGATAGCTAACGATATTATAGTAAGCGTTTGTGCATTTGGCTACATACCCCGGCGTTCTCCGCATAAAAGATTCCCATGAACTAAATTACTGACAATGTACGGCAACCACACACAACCTTGTTCGTGGATTTTACACACTAGCGCTTGCAGTGGGTTCAAAGTTATTGCAAATTTAACGCGCTTTTTATATAAATATAAATATAGTATTTTATGCAACAGGCGTTTAAAGGAGGTCAAAAAAGACGAGTGGCGTGGGTAACAATTTGAGGCGAAGCCGAAAATTGTTATTAAGACGCCACGAGTATTTTTTGACTCAGTTAAACACCGTTGCATACAATACTTTTTCTGCGACCATGCACTTACTTTTGAATAGTTTTCTAGAATAACTTTCGTGAAATCCGCACTGTTTCCTACAAGTATTTTGACTTGTCTTCTGCAATGTTTCTGCACTCACCCTGTCGCTCGCACTCCCCCGCGCCGCCGCCCGCCCCCGGCCGGCGCCCCGCGGCCCGCTATATCCCTTAACGGCTACCTAACAATGCTGTAAGAGCTATATCGTATGCGTGGGTACGAGGGGCGCTGGCCGGGGGCGGGCATCTTTTATGTAGGGTTTTAACGATCTATGCACGACACGGTAAATGACGAATAACAACACGGGAGTAGAAAAAAAATATTATAGGACATTCTTACACAGATTGACTGAGGCCCACGGTAATAAGCTCAAGAAGGCTTGTGTTGTGGGTACTCAGACAACGATATATATAATATATATATGTCGCAGGGAAATGGCCAAAACAGAGATTTGATCAAATCTCTAAGGGATTTGATCAAATAACGCAGGATGTCAAAATGGCGAATCCATTTCATCATTTCTCTAGAAAATTTCAGTCATTTGACTAAATACCTGACTCTGCTTAGTGAGATCACAAAATCGGCCAATAGACACGCCACGTTTTGTCATTTCACTAGATTTGTTTAGGGATTCGATAAAATCCCTGAACCACGACAGTGAGTTGACGAAATGAACTCAAAAAGTCAACTAGTTTTAACATTTCCCTAAACAAATTTAGGGAAATGATGAAGTCTCAACTGGTGATTTGATCAAATGTCTGAACTGGTTTCGTGAAATGACAAAGGCAAGAATCGAATATATCCAATTAGATTTATTAGACTCTTGCCTTTGTCACTTGATTTGATTGAATCCTTGGCTTGATTAGTGGAATGGTGAAATTGAATCCGTTTTTAAGAGTTTTTTATTTTTAATAAAAAATAAAAGTGAAGAAACAAAGTTAAAAATGTTTCATTTTAAATTATATTCATATTTATTACAACATTTTGTCTTTTCACTGAACTTGTTTAGCGAAATGATAAAACTAGTTGACTTTATAAGCTCGTTTCGTCAACTTACTGACGTGGTTCAGGGATTTTATCAAATCCCTAAACAAATATAGCGAAATGACAAAACGTGGCATGTCTATTGGTCGATTTTGTGATTTCACTAAACAGAGTAAGGGATTTAGTCAAATGACTGAAATTTTCTAGAGAAATGATAAAACGGATTCGCTATTTTGACATCCTGCGTGATTTGATCATATCCCTTAGTGATTTGATGAAATCTCTGTTTTGGCCATTTCCCTGCGACATATATACTTATATACATAGAAAACATCCATGACTCAGGAACAAATATCTGTGCTCATCACACAAATATATGCCCTTACCGGGATACGAACCCGGGACCGCGGCGCAGCAGGCAGGGTCACTACCGACTGCGCCAGACCGGTCGTCAAATATCACAATTCCTTTGACAAAACATATGAATGGAAGTATTTAGGCCTCAGCACGTAAGCGAAATTTATTAGCTTAGTTGTCCGGAATAAAAAGGACCATGCGCATTTTATATGGATATTTGGGCCATGAGCAAACACATCTGAAAGTTTAACATGATTAGGATTCTTCGTAGCAAACAAGGATATGCCAGAGCTATACTAGAAAAATCGGTCCTTTAGAGAGAAAACAGTTATACCTAGGGAGACTTCTTCTGTGCCTATATTATGACCTGGTTTTTGGGATACGCCAACTTTCACCAATACATTTGCACTCCGTCTACTAAGCATGACAATATATTCCCTGTTCTAGAAACAAGTTCAGAGGATATTTATATCAATTTCATTTAGTATCTATTTAGAAAACGTCAAGAAACTTCATATTTTCAAGCAGATTTTATGGTACTATTTAATTGTACCATAACTAAGTCAAAGACTGATTTTTAAGGACAATGTCTTATAGCGGCATTCATAACTTGATAATATCTACACTTTACTATATAGGTGTCATCTCTGTTCGCTCGTGGCCCAAAATGCCCATCCTCCTTTCGCTGCAGACAAATCTGACTAGGTAAATAGTTGTTACGCTATACGACTGAAGCTTTTTTCACCATTGCTGCCAAGTGCAATGCAGCAGGAAACTTCAATTAACTACGTCAGTTTAATTTTTCATATTTCTTGTATCTTGGAAGTACAATGTATGTCATGCTGCATAACCCGATTATACCCTTTACCACATAATACATAATAAATAAAATATATGAAAGAGGCGCGTTCCTTGCACACAGTCTAAGCTCGTGTAGGTGAACGCGTACTATGCTTGTATGAGTGAGATATGGCAGGTCGACTGTTAGCGTTTTTGACAGGCGGTAACTGTGAGGTAACCGAGAGAGGTTGAGCGGCACTTTCAGCGGGAGTGGCCATACTGTATGATAGTACTCTTTATTTTACTGTGCCTTTACACACAACAGTTGTTTTTATTCAGCACAAGCAGACGAGCAGAGTGATGATCAACAGTTACCATGACCTTCGAACGGATGCAACATCGGAACAGCTACGTAAGATTTACCAATTCTTCCCAAAAGGTCCTCCATGGAAAACCTCATGCCATAGCGCAAAGCCAATAGGTACTTCAAATTTCCCTAAAGACGTTCTCCTTTCATGTTACCTCTTAATGTTCTGCCTCAGAGCCTACCGTCCCGTCTCGAACAATAGCGTCGATTGACAGAAAACATTATGCATAATGGATGATGATCCTTGTTATGAGGTCCCGATTAGCCGACAACTTGTCATTTTCACACCTTCTTGCTAGGGTTGGCGATTGTTTTGATCTCACAATGGGATTGAAATTACGATATTAATTATACGTTTTATAACACTATATCTAACGGCTGATTTATTTCTTAAGGCTCAATCCACGGCGCGTGAACTTGCAATTTTAGTTATATCGCAGGCTGTTGAGGTTAGATACAATTCAGGACACCATAAACTGAAGATTGTATATTAGTTCTTCAAGAAATATAGGCTAACCACATAATATTGAATATTTTTAATCATAATTTCAGAAACGATAGAATAGAAGGCGAAAGGATAGTTACTTAAAAAAAAAGTATAGAAATAGCAAAGAGTAAAGACTAAGATAAATAAATTATCGAAAATCCTAAGTAAAGGTACATTAAAATATCACGTGATAAAGTAACCAATAAACGAGGCTAGTAATTATCCACTTAAAATCATAAAATTAATGACGGTAGCACATTAATTAACTCCTTCATTAATGTAACACGAACAATTTGACCACTTTTCAAACCCAAGGTCAACTTGTGATAAAGACATTATAATACAGAATACATTTTCTCAATCAACCAACCAGATTAATAGTCCAAAATGCTTGGTAACAAATTGCTCTATATTAGATCCATGTTCATTAATCATTACAACGACAGCGGCATGAATTATTACAATAACTAACTTTTTAGATCTACTAACTCCGGCTTACATATCATTGAATTTCAAATTTGTAACTTCAACCATAAGATTGCTTTTCAAAGTATAAGCTTGGTATAGATAAGAGGTGTTTAAGTTAAAATAATTCGTGTACAAGGATATGCTATCTAAATCTGAATGAGCAGTGTCATTAGGTTGTTGTCGGAAACAGCTGTTTGGACATTTTGAGATTTCGAAACCGCAACGATTTGGCGAACAATGTTGTAGAATGTTATTGCGGTTGTGACAGATAGACCTACAATTTCCTATTCGTTTGACATATATTTATCAATCACTGCACCTATTTAATTACAGTGAACAACATCTGCTGGATGAAGTGGTTCAATTTTGTTTGTGCTGACCCTTGAATAGTCTCTTACTAGACAACTGACTGGTGCTTCAAAGTCATCAAGTTCATCTCTGACAGTGTCAAGGTCTGTGACCTTCTGTTTGAGATCAGTGAAAGACTTCTTAAAGGTTTTGTGGGTTACAACTACGAAATATCGTGTATTACTTAAGTAGGTAATTTTTTAAATTTTAAATCTATGTCAGAAAGATGATGTAATACGTTTTTTATTCTTCGGAGAATACATTTTCTACTTGAGCATGGCTTTTGAGAATACGAGGCCAAGGCCTTTCTGATGATCTAATAAAAATATTATTGTAACGCCTTAGGCCCGAAAAGCAAGGCCAAGCTTCATCTAAATTCTAAATTTTATATCTTTGTTTTTCTTTTACACTTTTTTTTTGTGTTTCTTTACACACGCGAATTTTGGACATCACGACCTTCACGACGGATTTCTTGCCATCAGTTTCACAAGAAGAATGGAAAATATTAGATAAAACATTGCATATTTTTAAAAGCTTCGTATAAATGTTATGTTATTTCACTCAGGTACAATATAATAATTACCTACGGTATAAGTTTACTTAGATTGCAATTAATCGTTTCTTGGTTTTTAAACCTTTTAGCTTAACGTTTTCCACAATTCTTAACCTTTTAACATCCTTACGATTAATTCTTGTCAAAACTAAAATTTATGACAGGCTCTAAACGAACAGATAGATTTCAAAGGTAACATTAGCAATTACAACGAGAGACAACGCGCAACAGTCTGAAGTATTTAATTAAAATAACATAGCAGGTATTAACTTGTCTAATAAAACTTGCCTTTTTAGAAACACTAGTTCGAGCAGTAAGTTTATAATAGTCACATATATCGAAGCGGTCAAAGTGCTCACAAATATCTCAACATGCCATTATTCTTAAGACCTGATGATATTTTTGAGCGCCCCGGCCGCTCTAGCCCCGTAGCCTATTGGCATTTTTGCGACGCGAAACGAAAACGAAACGCCGCGAAATGTGTTCTGGCTTAGTCGCGCCAATACGCAAGAGCAATAGAGATAGTAACGAAAGATATATTATCGTGAGCGTTTCGTGAGCGTTTCATTCGGCTACGCACACAGATATACCTAACGACGGTACCTAATTTTATTACTTTGTAAACGGTTGTACTGACAGCCCTACAAACTTTGGCGTAGGAGGCAAGGATACCCACCACTTAATGTTATCGCTTTAGAGGCATTGCCGCCGCATGGATTAGCTTAATGTTCTTAGTATAATACCTACAAAATGGGCTTTGAATAAGCGAGTAATTAATTACGAATATGATTATGAAAATTGTAAACCAGCTTGCATGGCAATGATCTTGTTACGAATTTTACCTTTATTTTTTGCTTGAAATTGATTGCATTTTTTTTTAATTAAGAATTTTTATTTCTTACTATTTTTTTTTATGAAATAGGCAGCAAACGAGTAGACGAGCCGCCTGATGGGAAGCAGTCATCGCCGCCCATGGACATAACTTAAGCAACATCAGGGGAGCCACTTATGCGTTGCCGACCTTTGAGAGCCCTAAATACCTACTTCTTGAAGAACCCCTTCATAGCGCAAGGGAAACACCTCAGAAGGTAGCTCATTCCACAACTTGCACGTTCTGGGCAAAAACGAGCGAGAGGCCCGTTTGTTCTTGGTTTGTCACGTGTCAAAAAAGTGAGGATGAACTTTGTTTCTTTGGTGGGAGGTGCGGTGATAAAAGCGCGACGGTGCCACCAAGTCAAAGAGTTCATCAGAACATTCCCCGTTGTACAGACGATATAACAAGCACAGAGAGCCAACATATCTCCAAAGGCTAAGAGGATCTAAACCGGCTGTGAGATCGGGATCGCCAACAATACGAACTGCCCGACGTTGGATAGAGTCAAGTGGCAGAAGTTGGTATTTCGGTGCTCCAGATCAGAGATGAGAACAGTAATCGAACCTGTGCTTTGTATAGCAAAAGCCGGTGACCCAATGTGAAGCACTGTTTCGCTCTATTGAGCATCCCGAGCATCTTAGAGGCCAGTTTGGCCTTGAGTTCCAAATGACCCCGAAACTGGACCTCCTTCGTAATGTCGACACCGAGTATCCCGATACTCTTAGAGATAGTAAGATACATGTCCTGGAATTTAGGCGCTATGTCAAATGGGGTGTTTTTTGCGGAAAATGCGCAAACGTTACGTTCGGATACCTGCTGAAGAGACTATTACTTAGAGGCGACTGTTACGTAGTCAGAGTCATTCTTCAAAGGAAAAGCTTTTAAACATGACATATGCCTTCAGTTGTCCCATAGTATAGCCCCGTCATAAAGGGCAGAAATAACATACCCATGATACATTTGCAAATTCTGCAATATGGTTTTGTCTCTTGAAACAAAAAGGTTTAAACATAGCTAAAGACCTTCCGAATCATAAAACTGATAATAATAGAAGCTTTATTGTTTTAATCATGCTTATATCCGTTGTATTAAACTTAATTTGTTAGTTATATTTTAAATCATCAAGGTCTCCTTTCGCCGAACATTCGGAAGTTTCCTAGAACCCAATATTAATTAGTAAATTTCTACACAGCAAAGAAATTGCGTAAGAAACGTCCATCAGATGGTTATCTAGCAAAATTATGGCATTCTCGAAATATATCGAAGCTTATAATCCAGGCAGGAATGTAATACTTAAGGCTTTAGGTCACTTCTAAGAACAACCAACAAAAACTTAGGTAAATTCACCGGACGCCATTTTTTTCGACTAAAAAGTCGTTCATCACTCCAAGGTTGCGAGCTAGACGTGTGCCACTGACTACCTCGAATAGAAGCCGCATTATGAAGGAGTTTATGGTTTAACACTTATAGGTACCTACCTACTATGTTTTAAGTAACATTTAATTGTAACTATTTCACCATTCGCATGATTCCATTCGCATCATTACCCTCGGAGCTCGGAGTTCTATAATAATCATTCTGAAATTTTCGTCGATGAAAAACTAAAGTGCACGTCGAATTGAGTCGGTAAGCATCCGGAACCATCTCGACCTCTTTGTTTCCCAGCGGAACCAGATGTAAGCTCTCCAACCCTGTCAGTTAAAGTGGAGGATGTTTCGTGGGCTATAAACTCCTTTCACTGTGGAACTGCGGCGGGGTTGGATGGCATTCGCCCTGACCATTTGAAGGAGTTGACATCTGGCTCGGCTGGAGACAGTGGGGTGCGCTTGCTGGAGTCTTTGACCAAATTGTGCAATTTTTTATTGAGCGGGAAGGTACATTCTGAAGTCTGTCCGTTTTTGTACGGAGCTTCTCTCTGCGCTTTAAAGAAAAAGGAGGGAGGGGTGCGCCCAATAGCTATTGGGAGCACTTTCCGGCGACTAGTCGCCAAACTTGGTTGCCGTGCTGTGAGAGAGCAGATGGCTTCTTACCTTCAGCCACATCAAGTGGGTTTTGGGGTCCCTTTGGGTTGTGAGGCGGCAATACATGCAGTTCGTACTTTTGTTTTGGATCCAGAGAATGCAGATAGTTTAATCGTTAAAGTGGATCTAAAAAACGCCTTCAACTCGGTTGAAAGGGATTCCCTCTTAAATGAAGTTAAGGAATATATACCATCTCTCTTCCCCTTCCTCTACCAGGTCTACCACTTACCATCCAACCTCTTTTATGGTTCTGATTGCATAATGTCTCAAGTAGGTGCGCAACAGGGTGACCCGCTTGGTCCCCTCACGTTCAGCCTCGCAATACAAAAAGTTATCACAGAACTCAAGTCTCCACTTAACATTTGGTACCTCGATGACGGTACCATTGGTGGTAAACCGGAAGAGGTAAAGCGAGACTTGCTTGTATTGTTACCGCGTCTTAGAGATATGGGGTTGGAAGTGAATGGGTCTAAGTGTGAGTTTTTCCCTTGTGGATCGGTTTCCTCGCCTTTTTTCGCCAACTTATCATCCGTGTTGCCTGGACTTCGGGAACTGAGCTCTAACTCTTTAAACTTACTCGGTGCTCCTATATTTTCATCTGCAGTTCCTGAGGCTCTGCGGATACGTAGGGAGATGCTTCTTCTTGCTGGCGAACGCCTCAGAGGCATCAATCCTCACGTAGCATTGGCTCTCTTGCAAAAATGTTTTGCAGTACCAAAAGTGAATTACCTTCTGCGTACGGCCCCTGTATGGATGTACCCTAGCGACATCGATTGCTTCGACGTCGCGATAAAGTCAACTATAGAGTCCATCGTCAACATTTCCATGAATGAAAACCAGTGGACACAAGCATCCCTCCCGGTTCGCTATGGGGGTCTCGGCATACGACGCATTAAGGATGTGAGCCTGCCGGCCTTTTTAGCGTCTGCCCATGGGGTTGCCGACCTTGTTGCTAACATTATACCTAAAAATGGCGACATGGTGTGCATACCACATGTGGCGGACGCTATTAAGGCTTGGTTGTGTATTAACACTGGAGCGACGGTGCCGGAGAACCCTAACGTTCAGCGTCCTTGGGATGACACCCGCTCTAAAGCTGTAATTGACAATCTCATCAC
This sequence comes from Leguminivora glycinivorella, assembly GCF_023078275.1. Lineage (NCBI taxonomy): Eukaryota > Metazoa > Arthropoda > Insecta > Lepidoptera > Tortricidae > Leguminivora > Leguminivora glycinivorella. The sequence continues at coordinate 22,497,177 of NC_062974.1, forward strand.
GAGTGCCGCCGGCGTTGACCGTGCGCGGCTTTTGGCAGTGTCTCAGCCCGAGTCAGGAGCATGGCTGCATGCGTTGCCATCTCCTCAACTGGGTACACTGCTCGACGGTGACTCGCTGCGTGTGGCCGTCGCTCTCCGCCTGGGCTGCGATGTTTGCCAACCACACACATGCATCTGCGGCTCTATGGTGGGAGCTGACGGCCACCACGCTCTGAGTTGCCGTCGCTGCGCAGGAAGACATCCGCGACATTTTGCCCTCAATGAAACCATCCAGAGAGCCCTAAGGTCGGCTGGTGTCCCTTCGGTACTTGAGCCACCAGGACTTAGCCGCACTGATGGTAAACGTCCTGATGGCCTGACTTTAGTACCATGGGAACGGGGGCGGTGTTTGGTATGGGACGCTACGTGTGTCAGTACCTTCGCTGCCTCCCACATCGCCCGCACCTCGCACGCGGCCGGAGCAGCGGCTCAATCGCAAGCGGGCTTGAAACGCCTGAAATATCTTCCCATTGGCCCGAGCTACATATTTGTCCCATTCGCGGTAGAGACGGCGGGGAGCTGGGGAACAGACGCGAAGGGCTTTGTACGCGAATTGGGCCGCCGACTCAGGCAAAAAGGAGAAAGTCCCCGCTCCGAGTCGTTCCTCGTGCAAAAGCTGTCCATTGTAATTCAACGCGGAAATGCTGCGAGCGTCATGGGCACTTTTGCACCGGGAACGACAGGGAATAGTTTATTTGGATAGTTTTAAGTTTTTATTGTTATTAGTGTTTAGTTATTAGCTATTGTAATTTTCTAATTATTTAATAAACTATTTTTATTATTGTTAAATTAAAAAGTTTGTTATTATCGACATCATTATAATGTGGTGCACTCTTAAAAAAAAAAAAAAAAAAAATTGTAAGGTATTTAATATTATTAGTAGCCCTGAAATTCATATTTTGCCTCCAAATAGCAACATTATCTAATCGTGACCTTGAGCCCCTTGTTTTTTTTAGTATGAATAAGTAGAAGTTTGACCACGATCACACCAGGTGCCGTAGCCGAATGGCATTTCTGCGACGCGAAACGAAAACGAAACGCCGCGAAAGGTAGTCTGGCTAATACGCACGAGTGATAGAGATATATATCTACGAGCGTTTCGTTTCGTGAGCGTTTCGTGAGCGTTTGTGCCATGCGGCTACGTACCCTGATGGCTTAAATAGACGCATTATGTCTTTTATCCCATGGAAAACCTTGTTCTTCTTATTTCTATACTAATATCTTTCACTCTCATAATTATCATTCTTCACACAGTCCATCCATCTTTTCTTAGGCCTTTTGCTGCCCTTGTGGATACGAGGATCGATATCCACCTTCATATCTACTATTCGTTTTGTAACATTGCTTTCATCCGTTTGCATTACCATGCTAATCTATTTCCTCTCACCTTTTCTGTCACTGGCGCTACTTAACCCCTAACCACTATCCCAAAATCACAAAGTAAATGCACTATCTAGCGAGTAAGTTTACGGTGACGAGCACAAAGGATGCTTGTCTCGTTTTTGCAAAAAGTTTTTTCGCAATGTCATATGTGTAGGTACTAACTCGAAGTCACGGTAAGGTCAATCGTGTTTGGCTTAGGTATTTTCTTATATGGCGTTCTGGAAAAAAGTAAACTTGATTTTTTAGTCCGTTTATCTTTTTTAGAAGGCGAGGTCACATTCTTCGTATGGGAAATCCGTCTGATTCGGGTGAATGATATTTCTTGGTATTTTGATACTGACCGAATGTTTAATATATTAAACTGACACTACCTACATTATGCAAATATTTATATCTCGCTTTAATTTCGATAATGGAGGAATGCTCCATAGAAACTTTTCCACTCCCCTTTTTAAGGCAGAGATTAGAAAGAGACAATAAGACAAGTGGCCTATGTCACTCTCCGCCCCTTTAATTATGTCCACTAAAAAATCACGTCAATTCGTCGCTCCGTTTTGCCGAGAAAGACGTACAAACAAACAGACATACAAATTTTCCCATTTACAATTTTCGTATGGATTTACATGTAATTTAGGGACGTTATTAATTAATTCTTTACCTGACTTTTAACGGAATAGAAGTTTCTTTCGAAACAGGGATAAAATAACCTCATCAAATGCCTTCCCTACCGGGGCCTACCTTGACTACCGGGTACAGACAAGTACAGCCGGCAAATAGCCTAACCACAAAATTAAAAATTTGAAAAAAACCCCCGACCGCGACATAGTAGACCGATTTTCATGAAACTTCACTAAGAACACTCCCGACTAACTCAGCTTTCAGACAGAAAAAAACTAAATCTAAATCGGTTCATCCGTTCGGGAGCTACGATGCCACAGACAGCCACACACACAGACAGACAGACAGACAAACAATTTTTGTTTGATAGCTGAATTAGTCGGCATTGTTCTTAGCCATCTTTCATGAAAATCGGTCCACTATGTCGGGTTTTTTTTATTTAAATTTTGATTTTGTGGTTATTTGCCAAGCTACAGTCCTTCGTAGACAAGCTCACGCACACAGACCTAAGCATGTACTGGGCTACGAGTAGAAAACAATTTTAATGATGGACCAATATTTCCGTGTTACAGGTAACTATAGGTAAATAAATAAATAAATAAATATTATAGGACATTCTTACACAGATTGGCTGAGGCCCACGGTAAGCTCAAGAAGGCTTGTGTTGTGGGTACTCAGACAACGATATATATAATGTATAAATACATCATGAAACATCCATGACTCAGGAACAAATATCTGTGCTCATCACATAAATAAATATAGGTGTAATCAATTACAATGTAGCTTCATTGCTAATCTTACTTTCCACGAAGAAGGTACTTTTCCATAATTATGACGAAACATTTCTAAGTGTATGATACAATGTCGGCAAATCAAAGGGCGAGGTCAGTTCAATTGTCATAGTAAACTTAACTAACAAGCAATTATTAGTATGCATCGTTCTTGCAACTGTTAGATTCTAGCATAAGGACTGTATCGTTAAGTATAAGGACAAAACAAACCTCGTCTAAATGTTGACATGTGCATAATTTTGTATTATTATGTTCCGAGAGTATGATCTTAAGGTATTGGTAAGTACTATTTGATATAAGAAGGTCTGATATTTTTTTATTTTAGGGATTTTATGGTACTTTCATTAAGGTCTAGCAAATAAATTTCGGACAACCCCTATCTGGCTTAATTTGAGAATATTTCAATGACTCTTTGTACGATTTCAACAAACAAAGGTTAATATGCTGCCAATATATATTCTTTAAGAGTCCTCTTCATGGTTTTTCCAATTGGGTACTTGTAGAATAAATGCGGCGAATTTATATAATTTAAAAAAACGCAATTTTGAGCAACGTTCCGGATTGCCGTAATTTTTTGATGCTAGCAGGATGAGAGAAAACAGATAAAAAAATTAGCCATAGGCCAAAGTCTAATTGACATTCATGGTGTTTGAACAGTGCTTAAACCAGATCGATATAAACAATGTATGATAGTCAAATTCGACATCAAAGTCGGAGTTAGAGTAAGCACCATGCCACATTCTCTAAATGGCCGCCATACACAGATCCTGAACTATATTTTTTTTAAATAACAGTGGCTAGACTATGTCCAGATATTCTGCTTTGTGGATCATGTGTCGTTGAGGTTCGCACCATACAATTTTTTTTCGCAATCGTATCGTCTTTTACGCACTTTGTGAATTTTCTAGTAGCATTTGTCCGGAATCGTAATTGGTATTCGGGAGGATTAAGTCAATACTGTCTAAACCATATGCTTTACGTCGAGTTTCTAGGACAAAATGTGTACCTTATTATTTGCCTTATTAAGCCCATGGCTTGTTATAAGAAAAAAATATAATAGCAAATAAATACGGCTACTTAAAGTTGTCTTCATACTTAACGATACAGTCTTTAAGAGGACAAAACTCTGAAGTCTACCTAAAATATTTTATTTGTAACCGTCTCTGTTCTCATTTGAGTAGAATTTCGTACGTTCGCACTTCGCATATTCTTATCTAAAGCAGAACGTTTTTTTTTTTAATTCCACTTAAACTGATTTTGATTTTTTTCATGTTGAAGTTTACGTTACTTCTACTCAGTATCACGAGCTATTTCAATCCTGATGGGATAAAACTAAAATATTGTCTTCTTCTTCTCCTTTGCCTTTATCCCATCATTTGGGGTCGGCTCTCCTCGTTCTCATGCGCCAGGACCGTCTGTCCTGGGTTATCTGTGTGTTCAATTGGGCTCGCTCTAAATCCTTTGACACGGTGGACCACCAGGTGGCAGGCCGGCGCCCTGGTCCTCTTTTGGCCTCCTGAAGGGCCTTTTTCACGACATGGTCATCGTCGCGTCTCATAATGTGATCATACCACCGCAGCCTCTGTTCGGTGAGTTTCTCCGTGATGGGCGCTATCTTGAAACTTTCTCTGATGTGTTCATTCCGCACTTTATCAAGTCTAGTAATATAAGTCAGTAATATAATAATAAAACTAAAATATTGTGATTAAAAAAAAAACAGTTGGCACACATTTTATCTATTTTATTTTATCTTACTTTTCCCCATTGACCACCTTGAATGTGCAGGACAAAAATGTAGAAACTAATTTTAGCTTTCCTGTCCTTCGCGATAGGACACGGCCGATCCTCGAGAATACGCGTCATCAGAGATTACCTAATAATGAAGACTGTTAACAGCTAGTCTACAGGGTGAAGTAAAAAGGACCGTTGAAACTTTGCATAGGCTTGTGTCGTTCACGAACTATGAACTGTTAGAATAAAATCCCATCAATGACCGAAATGAACTGAATCTTTCTGTGCTCTGAGAATCGGTCTTTGCTCATTTAGTTCAGTATAGGATCGGCGAGCATCGAGAACGTGTGACTGCGCCGACCGAGAGCGAGAGCTACTTAGCAGAGCAACACAAAAACGTCAAGTTTTTATATTAAACTTCGTTTACTTACAACCTTTCGACCCGGAATGTTACTTTCTGTGGATTATTCGTATCATTTTGACACTATTGGGTCCCATTCGTTCTGATCTTTCTGACCGCAGTGATCGCTGGTCTGGCTGAACTAAATGAGCAAAAGACCTAAAAGAGCGAACTAGTTCGTGGGACCGACTGAACGAGATCGGAGCGCTCCGATCAACGAACGAAACGGCACAAGCCTAATAGCGATTTTGAGTTCATGAACAACTTTTATTACGGGATCAATGCTGAAATCGCGAAAAAAAAATTGGCAGTTCCTTAGAAATGAGCGGCATCATGACAGTCGCAATGTATGGAACAGCCATTTTTTTTTGCGATTTCAGCTTTGGTCCCATAATAAAAGTTGTTCATTCACTGTGAAGAGTTTGCATGGTCCATTTTATTTCACCGTGTACAGTCCATGGCTTTCACCCAGTAACCTAAATACGAACAGCATACGCAATGACGTCGTTTTACACACCTACGGAAGGGCCAACGCAATGCTCGTTAAAAAAATAAGATTGTACCAACTGTCAGTGGCTAGTCCTTGAATTTTACTGCCTCTGAGTATATGACGAGATCTTGTCTAACATGTGAAAAACCTAGTGTTCGACTTTTCTGATTTTTTTTTCATTAATAACCTGCACCAAAAGAAGAGGATGAATAAAAGGACCAAATTGTTTGTGTGTAATAAAAACGGCTGACTATATAATATTTTTGAGATCTTTTAATGTACTAAACCCGTTTGTTTTTTTTTTCATCAAACGCCAATGGCTATGTACTTTTCGACGACATAGTCTGATCTATTAGAATATTATTGAATTGCCAATTATGAAAATTCGATAAATTTAAAGAATACATGTTTTAGCTAAGCTTCTATCTATCGTCTCGGAATTAATTGTATCCTGTATCTCGAGAACTGTGCAAATCACTTTACTTTCTACTAAAATCATTATGATGGCGGTTTTTGTAAATTGGAAACTTGAAATTATAGAAATTAATTTAAGCGGCATAAGGTTAAGCTCAATTAACACGTATATTTGTGTAATAAATGAAACGCTACATATTTAACAGTCTATGTTTTTAACTCGTCTCTAAAACGATGCTATCACTTCGGCCTTACTTTTATTTCTACTATTTCGCTTTGATGTGGACTCCCACGAATCACGCTTTGCAAATAAAACTAATTGAAATGTGTAATTTTGTAAAGTTTACGTTCTTTCCCATGGCCCGGTTTGACGATTTCACAATATCAGATTGTGCTTGTATAATGCCATAAAATAGAGTAAGTAAAAACTGGTGTCCCTTATTCATATCTTTGGGGATTTTATCTGAATAAATGCAAAGAAAATAGGTATTTGGGATAGACTATCTATAAAGCTCTGCTGTGTTCCGATACTGTTTTTCTTTTTATTTTGTTTATTTTGCTCACAAAACAAGTTACAGGTATTAATGGATTTTTTTTCTATTTTAGTCATTGTTGAGAGTCAATCGGTCCTCGCTAGAGCAGGCAGAACGGGCAGCAAAGCACTTAATATTAACCATTTTCTCTCTGCGAAGAGTTCCTATAAAGGAAGAGGATGGGCCACAGCATCACTTTTTTTACAATTAACTGACAGGTTAAAGTGGCTACATTGGTATTTCGTAAAATTGGCCAAGAGAAAAAATATGTTCCATTGAAGTGGCTACTACCCTCAGTGATGAGGAAACCAATGCAAGGAAGATGAGCTCTGTTTGATAGTAGATATAGATGATTTAGATTCCGCATATGAATATTCGTTTTAAAAAAAATTAAAAGGTTAAAGTTTTAAAGATCGCTTTTTAGCGATAAGACCGCCTGTTGTTACCTAGTTATACTCTCACTCAACATTCTAACATGTAAAATGGTGCAATAAAGAATATTTACTTACTTACTTACTTAATAGTAATAAAGTGGTATAACAAGTGTCTGTCGGCGATTCAAGGGTAAACCAGTAAAAAATTCCTATACAACAACATGAACAACATCTAAATGAACGTAACATGCAAACTTGTAGAGCGAAGTGGAAAAAGGAAAGCAAGAAAACGCATCATGTCACATTACAGAACAAACTCTAGGAAGACTGTGATGACAATTTGACGATAATAGAAATTATAAAATACAATGGAATAGAACGGAAAACATTTACTTAACGCCTCATTACAGTAAGTACAAATATAATAAAACAGAAGACATGCAACAAAAAACATTAGACGCTAAAATAGGATAATGCACTCAGCTCATGCCGCGGCCATCCGCGACACTGGTGATAATGTTGATATTAACACTTTCGCAATTTCGGAAACTTTCCATAAAGACGGCAGTAATTACACCTACAGTTCTCCTAGGAATTTACCCGCAACAGCATGATCAGACAAACGAACAATCAAGATTGCGCATAATTTCTTGCACGCAATTAAAAAAAAACTTCCCCGTCTTCCTCTTTCATTCGCGTAATTATTCATCAAGGCTTAATGTATGCATTGCAGACTCAAGGTTCGCAGAATAACCAGCGCAGTTCCTACAATGATACGGAGGAAGCATTTACGGCCATTAGACCCAACTGATTGTGATGACGAAACAAATTACTGAAAGGTTTAGGAGCCAGCAATGAAATTAGAATAAAGTTTGAACTGGAACTGTCAGAGTGATAGGTAATTGATGATACAGCGAGCCAAAGATACTTAAAACCATTTTACCATAAAATTTATATTTGGAGAAAAATTACAGTGTTGTCTTAGGAGACAACACTGTAATTTTTCTCCAAATATAAATTTTATGTTAAAAAATAGGTACTTACTTAAATTTAATAAGCTTCTTCTGAAAATTACCACCAAAAACTTGCTATGTACTATGAAATTGTGAAGCCAAGGTTCAGAAACTTCAGAGTTAGTAGTTAGTAGTAATCTGCTTCTTTTATTCATCCTTTCTTTTGGTGCAGGTCATTAATGAAAATAAAAAATCAGGAAAGTCAAACACTAGGGTTTTCACTCGTTACACATGAGCTTGTCATGTGATATACTCAGAGGCAATAAAGTTCAAGGAGTAGCTACTGACAGTTGATAAAATCTTTTTTTTTAACAAACTTGGACTCTACTAACTCTGAAGCCCTAGCTTTTGCTGATATCTGATGTAAATTTGATTTAAAAGCCTTGCATTTCCTTAAATATACAGATTATATAAATCCCAAACTAATCATCATACCAACTCACTAACACAATCAGTATTTTAGCGGCATAAGATTAGGTTCTCCTAACAGTCATATTAATTTCACCGTATCTCATGTACTGTGTGCGTAGCCGAATGCATAAACGCTCACGAAACGCTCACGATAATCTCTTTTGTAGCTATCTATCTCTATCGTTCTTGCGTATTGGCGCGACAGAGCCAGACTGCATTTCTTCGACGTTCGGTGGCATTTCGCGTCACAGAAATGCCATTCGGCTACGGGGCCCGGTATCTAGGTAAGGTATATTATATTTTAAAAATCACCACTACCTACTCGTATATCACGAACACGTCCATTGCAATTGTAACTCGAACTTGACTTGTATTTATTCCCACCAATTTGCATTCATTTGAATGGTGGAACTTAATATATAATCGTCGAATAATTATCGTTGTCGCCGAGTGGAAACAATGTTAGTTCGCAATTGTATCTTATATTGTGGATAATATCATAAATGTAGTAATTTATATTGATTGTTTACTTTAGGTACTGTTCTTGCACCTATATCGAGTTTATCTGGTTTGACTTTTTCTGTCTTAGCTTATAAACTTCAAAAATTGCGCGCCGTTCCTGGACCTCTCCCTTGCTTATGACACTGATTGGTGACAAAAACTGCTGTTTTAACTAGTAAATATTGCTCTGTATCGAATGATACAGATTTATTAAAGACGCTTTTACTAACAAGCTTTTCAGGTATTTTTGGGAGACTATGCCAGTCAAATGCGAGTTCCCAATGACGAGTTACTTCAGGGGACAATATTATCCCCAATATTATTTAATTAACCTTTGTATAGTACTATGCGCGCTTCTAATACATTTAGATAATCCTCATGCATTGCTAATAACAATCGCCAGCTATAGAGTTGCATGATCACAACACATTACATTAAATTATAAACGTAAGTAAGAATAACAATAAGAAACACCTCATCCATATGTATCTAGATCAAGAAACATATCCATCCATACTAATATTATAAATGCGAAAGTAACTCTGTCTTTCTGTCTGTCTGTCTGTCTGTCTGTCTGTCTGTCTGTCTGTTACGCTTTCCCGCTTAAACCACGCAACCGATTTTGATGAAATTTGGAACAGACAATCTTTAGACCCTGAGACAGAACATAGGCTACTTTTTATTTCGAAAAAAAGGGATGAAGGGGTTGAAAAAGAGGTTGAAAGTTTGTATGGGATTTCTTAATTTTAAATGATAAAACCATGAAACTTTATATTTTAGCACTTGATAAGAAATCATTAAACATATATTTAAAGTCACATACAGGTCGAACGCGATTAATTAACATTATTTTTACCTTTAAAATAAACATGGTGGGAAATAAACATTAACTAAAAGCGGGTAGATTATATTTATTTGTCTACCCCGAACATTTATATAAATTAATATCGGGTAGTTTTGTGTTGTTTACATCTCCGGTGACATTTTGCTGGGACGTCAGGATTCCGCGACCACGGCCAGTGCAACCTGGCCGAAACGTTGGGGAAAAAGGTAAAAATAATGTTAATTAATCGCGTTCGACCTGTATGTGACTTTAAATATGTGTACAAAGCGCGAGAACTTAAAGTGTTATATCATTAAACATCTTGATAAGGGATAGGGATAGGGATAGCGATAGGGATAGCGACAGGGATAGCTATAGGGATAGGGATAGCGATAGGGATAGGGATAGCGATAGGGATAGGGATAGCGATAGGGATAGCGATAGCGATAGCGTTAAACTTTATATTTTAGCACTTGATAAGAAATCATTAAACATATATTTAAAGTTACATACAGGTCGAACGCGATTAATTAACATTATTTTTACCTTTAAAATAAACATGGTGGGAAATAAACATTAACTAAAAGCGGGTAGATTATATTTATTTGTCTACCCCGAACATTTATATAAATTAATATCGGGTAGTTTTGTGTTGTTTACATCTCCGGTGACATTTTGCTGGGACGTCAGGATTCCGCGACCACGGCCAGTGCAACCTGGCCGAAACGTTGGGGAAAAAGGTAAAAATAATGTTAATTAATCGCGTTCGACCTGTATGTGACTTTAAATATGTGTACAAAGCGCGAGAACTTAAAGGGTTATATCATTAAACATCTTGATAAGGGATAGGGATAGGGATAGCGATAGGGATAGCGATAGGGATAGCGATAGGGATAGGGATAGCGATAGGGGTAGCGATAGCGATAGCGTTAGCGATAGCGATAGCGATAGCGATAGCGATAGCGATACGGATACGGATACGGATAATATGGGTATCGTTAGAGGGATACGGATAATCGGTCGGCGGTCTCTTACAATCAATGTGCTCTAAGACGATCGTTGTTTGCTTGCTTGAAGATTACGTTTGCGATAAGTATAAGCAAAATGTAAAAAATTGTAAGGGATAATAGAAAAAAGTACTTTTTACCCACCGATCATTGTGTCTAAATACGGGCTATGTGGGATGTTTATAAAGGTTTCCCCAGCGTATATAGAATTACCTACGCTGTGGTCGATGTGTAATATTTCTACAATCATTGCAAGCAAAAGTACATTATGTGCAATCGAAATAATCGCAGATAAATATACCTACAGAGAAACCTACGGTCCCTACTGATCCAAATGAAAATCTTAATGAATACTTTTATCACGCGGGCGAAGCCGCGGGTAAAAGCTAGTCTATAATAATATCAACTTTATGGTTCCACAATCTTACGATCTAAAGAATTAGCTAATGTATCTAGTTTTCCCGCTTTTCAATGGCAAGGAAACGGCAACTTTGCATGTTATTAACAACACTTTGTTATTGTTATCGCTAGATGGAGGTCAAGTGTATAAAATTACGGTTCGCGTAAGAGGTCCGAGGATTGTGAGGCTACTCAGCTTGCCCTGACGCCCCTTTGATTGCATGATCTGCACTAAGTATACACGGAATTGAAGAGAAACGCGTAAGATTTAAACACATATTTCTGAAGCAAAAATTTAGGAAAACGTGTAATAAGGATGAAAGTCAGTTTTACTAATCAAATTCCTATTTTGTCAGGCCGCACTGTGTTTGGTGTCCATTCGGTACCTTTCTTGGCCCACAGGTCGTTTGATCATGAGGTAGATGTGTCTGGCTCAGTCCCAATGAAGCTAATATTTTTATACTATGTATTTCCTATCCTACTACTAAAAACGAGGATACCGCTGTATGTTTTTTGTCCATAAATGCAATACCATGCTCATAAGATTCTCTAGTAAACAATAATGCAGTTTTATTTTTGGAAAAACCTTGACGCATTAATATAACTTTAATTTTGCGATCTGACGTTCCGTAAAATTGTCATGATTTTATTTTTTAGAAATTTGACATTGAAAGATAATGATCATACAGCTTGATTGCATTGAGGAATTTTTGCAAGAAGCTATTCTTGGATGTTTTTGTTTTCCTTTAAATCACGCTTCATGTAGCAACACTTAGAATTGACCGTGGTCAAGTGTAATATAATGTTGTTGACTCTCGACTAGATTGCGCTAATATTTTAAAGTTAAAAATTGGGCCAAATTGTCAAAACTCAGGTTCAAGAGGGTTTTAGCCTATGTCCAGAGATACTAGTAGCAGTCTTTTCACTGTGACTGTACAATTGTACATTTTACTTTGGCAGTAATAACTTTCTGTATACACAGCGGACCCCCAGACCCCCATGAGCCGTGGTGAATGCCGGGATAACGCAAGAAGGATGGTGAGTAACTCTCTATATAATCGATCCTTTTTGGTATCACTTCACTATGTACCAAACTGATGGGATAGAAAAAAGAATACGTTTGTACCTTTAATGATGCTGTAGTCTAATTACTTTAATAAGCCGGGTGTGGAAAACACCGCTAAACATTAACTAATAGGTCATGCTACGGATTGTTTCCGTCATTACAGTTTTTATACCGATTGGCCTATTTGCATACGCTCTTTTAATTATCAGCGTTCTATTACAACACTTACTATTGTTTCTTAACTGATTAGTTTTAGAGTTCCGTGACAGAAGGGGCATTGCCAACGGCGATCCAATTCATACTTAATTCACTAGTTCTGTAATTTAAGAATCTTGGCCTCTGATTACTTGGCTAACTTGGTGTACCAAAAAGGATAGTACTAATAGTAGTCCCTAAAAAAACGAAAATGTATTGTCTGCCCCATTCTGCAACAAAACAAGTCACGCCACTTGGATTATGAAAAGGTAAGGGTATTATAGGGTAAGGGCCAGAGAGCTATGGAGCGCAGCATATTAGGTGAGAAACTAAGGGATCGAATCCGAAACACCACGCTGCGCTCAAAAACTCCGATAATTTATGTAGCTCGAAAAGCGGTCAAGTTAAAGTGGGACTGGGCTGGACATGTCTGTCGTATGCCGAATGACCTGTGGGCCAAGATAGCCACGGAGTGGGATCTCCATGCGTCGAACAGAGAATCCGGCAGACCTCGCCGGCGATGGCGGGATAACTTTGACTCCTTTTTGGCAGGCTGGCCAAGTTGTAGCTCAAGATCAAGAAGAGTGGTGGAAGAAGGGGAGGCCGTTGCCCAACAGTGGGACACAATAGGCTCATAATGAATAATGATTTATACAATTTTAGATTTATACTCACTTAGCTACACGAAGTGTAAGGAAACTCTCCGAAAAGCCCTCCAACATATGACTTACGAAGACACAGAGAATCTACTATTAGTTATAAAATGAATATATAGATAGGTAATAGGTAGGTCTAAACACACATTGAGATAAATAAGATTATTAAAATATTATGTATAACTATGGTATTGATCTGCTAAAGCAAATAATAATGTAAATAGTTATATTATATAAATAACTTAAGTAGTGAAATGAATAAGTAAAGATAAATAAATACATTTTGTAAGTGAACATTAAAATTAAATTAAATTAAGTTTGAACCTTGTTTTGCCGTACCTCTCGCCTGAAACACAGGGTTTCCCTAGTTCGGGCAAATGTAAATCATCGATAATTTTAAGTATTTGTTGGATGTAATGTAAATATGCAATACTTGTTTTCAATAAAAATTATGTTTATGTTTAATGATGACACGTTAACAATAAAACTACGACTGCGTATATTTTTTACTCGCGACGCAAAAACGGGGTGTTATAAGTTTGACGTGTCTGTCTGTCTGTCTGTCTGTCTGTCTGTCTGTCTGTCCGTCCGTCCGTCCGTCCGTCCGTCCGTCCGTCCGTCCGTCCGTCCGTCCGTCCGTCCGTCCGTCCGTCTGTCTGTCTGTATGTCTGTCTGTTTGTCTATCTGTCTGTCTGTGGCATCGTAGCTCCCGAACGGATGAACCAATTTCAAATTAGTTTTTTTTTGAAAGCTGAGTTAGTCGGGAGTGTTACTAGCCATGTTTCATGAAAATCGGTCCACTATGTCGCGGTTGGGGTTTTTTCAAAATTTTAATTTTGTGGTTAGGTTATAATAAGAACTGGTAATTTGATATCTTGTTAATGAATAAGACAACAAGGATATAAACCAAGTATTTAATGTCACAATCGCAAAAAGTGTCTTAGTAAATCATGTATCGGTCATAGTAATGTGTTTCTATTGTGCACTACTACATAATTAATATAGCCTAAGACCGGTACGATATTTTTGAAAATAATTCTATAACAGTAGTTTTATTTCATATACAGCGCTTAATCGCAATTTAAAAAACCTATATTTTCGAATCCACCAATAGTTTGGAATGGAAGATATTAAAAAAAACTACGCCTAGAAAATAAGCGTTTTCTTTCAGCAAAATACCTCACAGTAATTTAATGGGGGAAACATGTAGAAAAAAATCAGTTTTAAGGTTTACAACCCGAAGCCACCTAAATATATGACGGGAAATAAGACTATTTTTATTGATATAGAATTTTTGAATTTTGTCTAACGTGCTCTAGAGCTGATATAATAACAGATATTTTTAAGCAGAAATCAATAGCACATAATTTTTCAGATATTTAACATATAAAAACCACCAATATATTTATATGGAAATAAAAAATCTAAATATTTGACCGGGCAAATTCGAAACAGATAATAGTACGAGGTTGACTTTTATTGTCCCTATTTAACAATATTAACAGCATGATAATCCACCCAATAAGTTTGACCTTTATTTAATACTTTAATTTATTTAATATATTTACATTTTTTGCGTGGTTTGGTTTGGACCTTAGTGTCTTACATTTAGGAATCCGTATGGCAAACCACCACGCCGGTGGAGCTGGGCCGAGGGTAGGTGATGAGCCGTGTCGCATGCTTTTTATTCTGTTCTTCTATTACACATTAACGTAAATGAGGAGGCACACTGACATTTTACCCCGCCAGGCGGCGCCTATGCATGTCACTGTCATTCATATGTGAGAGAGAGAAAAAACATAATTATCAGCTTCTCGCTCTCACGTCTCACGGACTAATAGGGTGGCGCCATCTGTCATATCCTTTGAGTGTTCCTTCTCATTACATGCCTGTTTCTACATAAGTAATATTTTAAGTAGATTAAAAACAGACGTTTCCCACCGATAATAAAGTCCAAAGTAATTAAAAAAATTACACATTTATTTTAGGCATGCGATTTGACAGTCGTCGAAAAGAGTATATACTTGTCAGTACATACATCTATCTCACGTTTTTCTCTTCTACCATTTGACAGATCTCCGTCATCTTGTGAAATGTATTCTTCCATTCTTCAGAATCGTTGAAGCAACGCTTGTTCTTGTTACAAACACGCGAAAGCTATGCAAAGTCTAATTTCGACCCATATGTCACGGCCAGGTATAGCTCCGGCGATTATCGTTAGACTTACAAGCCACAGGTCACAAGTTCAAATCTCAGTCGTCGCATACGTTTTTACAGCTTTTTTAATTCATTTTTTAAGGTTTTATTTATATTATAAGTTGATGAGTACAAGCTACTGCAATGACATTAAATACAAGGACGCACAATTCATAACAAAAATGTTTTAAAAATCTGGGTCTAAATTGCATTTATAACATTCTTGTTGATGCTAATAACGTTAACTTCTTATCTGCTTAGGAAAAAAGTCGTTCATGCCATAACCAACATAGTGTATAAAGACCTAAGTATCAAAATTGCTAATGGAACTGCCACACACTAAAAACTCTTTATGAAAATACCTTTTGTCATAATATGCTCAAATGACTTATATGTCAAAATGAATTGCGAACGAATATTGAACGAATGGAGCCGCTACCAATATATAATAAGTATGTAGGTATTAGATATTTCCAATTTATTCCATAAATATAAATACCTAAAAAAGGCCGCAATTTTACTTCTTCATTACATAAACTTTAAAAATACCCTACTGTATCATCTTTATCTTGGTCACTTGTACTCCGTTTATTACAATAAATGTATGTAATGTATGTATGTGTAAATTTCCTGAAATAAATGTCATATCTTGTTGTCACAAAGAAAAATTTACAAGGCTTCCAAGAATCTCGAGCTGGAAGGATACAAATTAAAATATTTTCTATGAAAATAATTTAATTCAACAGCAGAGAACCCAAAGGTTTATCGGATTTATTTATTATAGGCATTTGTTTTAAATTAAATACCAGTGGTTCTGATCTGATAGTGTGGGATATTCTTTAAAATTTATTTTCAAAAGGAGATTTAATGTTGGTAATGCCATTCAAATAATATTAGAAGTGTCTAATACGCGAGTGTTCAAATTTAATAATAGGATAGCACATATTGAAAGTACTGTAATATGGGTACAAAAGCCTGCCTATTGAAATATAAAATACATAGCAAAAAGTATAGAAAGGACCTACTTTTCGACTTTTTATTTACACTACGTACCGACCATACAACTGACTCTAATTAATCTTGGTATTAAAAAGAGTAAAATGTAATACGTTTTCACATTATACGATCCGATATCGGATGTCGGACCGATATTCCATACATTACAGGCGGAATCTTGAATTCTTCTATTGATATCCTTCCGAAATCCGTTATCGGATCGGATAATGTGAAAACGGTCTAATAGCGACTCAATAGTTTTTGTTCCTTGAAAGTCATTAATTTGAAATAAAATTATTCATTGAAATCTATACAATTACAACGAGTATTATAATGTATAATACATTCATTTTGTAATGTAATCCAAAGAAATAACTTATAAGAAATATATTCTACCCTTTTGCTTGTTTTCTGATTACTATTTAGCCAATTTTTTCATTGACTCATACCATGGACTTTCAATAGGGACTGAGCTCACACTTTTTTTGCCATACTAAATTGAACTTTATCACCGGTGCAGAAAGGCGTTCTTATCAGACTAGTAAAAGTGTGTCCACATGAGAGGGTCAAAGTTGGGGCTGGTGTCCCTCTCGCACCTGTGACCAGTGTTAAAGAGATTACTACAGTAGTAGTATTTTTACCTGTATGATAACTAAGTTTATAAACTTCTTAAATTATTTTTGTATTATGTCGAGGCAAGGATATTAATACCTTGTAATGAATTGGTAAGTCATTATTATGAAGCCATAAAACCAAAGATTTGCGCAATTAAAAAAAAACCTTTAATTCGGTATTAGTGGATTTGGTAGTAACTTTGAATATTGACTGGTATCCCCAAATAATGACAGTGATGACATCATTCAAATAATTTTGACAGTGGCAATAAGTGCGAGAGGGACACCAGCCCCAACTTTACCCTCTCATGTGGACACACTTTTTGGCCTAACAACTCAATCTAGCTTAATGATTTATAAATCTATGAGTCATACCGGACAACTGTCACTGTACACTTGTAATCCTTATTACAAGGGCATAACGTCTAGCGATGGTTAGCTAAGACAGAGTATTGCGGTTAGTAGGAACGACGCACGATGTTGAACCTTAGGTTACCTTCAATCAATACTAATACTGAAAGACAATTTTTAAACTTATTGCATTACATGTGTCTAACAAAATTTCAATGAAATGGGTTGTAAATCTAATACTAAAAAATCAATATTTAAAAAGAGAGGGTTGAAAAGGGTGTAAAAGATAAAAAAATAATAACAAGAAAAAAAGATTTCCACTGCCGAGGATCGAACCCACGACGTCAGGTCAGGAGCGCGCCCATCGTCTTACGCTACTATAACTGAGCTATTTAAGCGATAGTGAAGGTGGCGAAATATATTATTATACCACGATGTAATGAAAATACGAATGAATAACTAACTTTTGAAATAATGCAGAAAATGACATCGTCAATATAGTAGAGTTTGTAGGTAATGAAAAATATGAAAATACTTCTTTCAGTACAGATTTTAGCGCTTCTTGGCGTGCATTTAAAGGTGGATTATTTTTTATACTTCTTTATTTTGATCTTAACGAAAAGTCTGTTCCAATTTTTTTGCTGATATAATTTTTGCCCTGAATGTTATTCTGACCTAGTAAAATACTGAACTTCCGTTTTGTTTTTAGGGTGGTTTCAGTAGAAATAGTGTTTCAACACATAATGTAGATGCAAAACAACCATAACTTCACTTGTCCTATTATTGCTTGCGTGATAACTAATTTAATTACTCCGCTTTTTGCTACTACGAAGTATCATTAACAAAAATAGGTGGTTTCTTAATGTGTTATAAAGATCATAAATTAAAGTAGTCGAATTTAAAACAAAAGTCCTGATACCATTTTCGCCTGATTTTTAGTGAATTAAAATAATCTTTTTTTTATTATATTATACGTTTCTTGTCACAAATTTTGGTGGCTTAACTAAAAAAACTGTACCAAATTACCAAACTTAATTTTTGGTGAGATAAAAAGTACTGTTATAGAATTAAGTTATTTTCCCAGTAGTAGTAAGACCGGATAGCTCTTGGGGTAATAACCGTACAACTGAATCTATCATTATCAAATAATGCATGCATATTCATTTTATGTTTCATTTAAAATGCATGCAACATATTGTCTATAAAACCAGCTTGCAAATGTATCAACTATAATCTATATTATAAGTTCGCACTTTACTTAATCTAAGAAGTCTTGAATATTTGTAAGGACGGATTTTATACAGTGCGTAAACGTAATAAGGGCGATAAATGAAACCAGGCATATAATCCAATATTGTTATCATTAATGAAGAGGTGTTTTTGAGTTACTCTTAATTTTCAGCCCATAATTAATTTTTGAAAAATTTCCCAGCAGCAATGTACTGTAAACGTGGTTGCGATGACAATCAATGATAACTGTCAACGAGCGTTTAACGCGAGTGTGTTTGCATTGCGTTGCGAGCCGAATTAATTTGTATGGATAAAAAAAATATTTCAATTTTAAGTAAAAGTTATCTAATTCCATTTTTTATGTCCTATACTCACCACCGTTAAGAGGTTAGCCCGTATTAGGTTTACACCCTGTATAATTTTAGCTGGAGTAAGTATTTAACTTTAATTTAATACTTATTGTGTTCGAAGTTTTATCATTAACTTATTACTTACTTATTATTAAAACAATTAATAGAGTAGGGGAAGGTTGCTATCATTGGACCAGTTAACTTCGCTGCTCTATATAATTTATAGATTTTATGGCAAAAAATAAAACTACTTTGATAAGTTTTAATCCTTGACAAGTATTTTTGAACTACTTTATTCACAATAAAAAAAGTATAATAAATTTAGAGAAAAATCGTGAAAAGGTTTTCAAGGGCTGTTGCCTTCTTTGGACCAGAGTCGCCTTCATTGGACCACAAACTTGCCATCAATGGACTTAGGAAATTTAGACTAATGGTCCAATCAAGAAAACTTATGGAAATCGACAATAAATACATTTTTAATGAAATATTTTTTTATTCAAATTGTACAATTTTAAAATATATTGTTAAAGAGGTTCAGAAATGAGACAAAACTTTAACTAAAATTATTTAATTTTTATAATCGTAATCTCAAAGGCTCTAACGACGGTGCGTGTGCGCCGTGAGGCGGGTCGCGGGCAAATGGACGAGCTCACTCTTGTGCTGCCGCGACTGCGGGGCGCGGCGCAGGGGGGAAGGGGAGCCCCGGCGGCGGGGCGACAACTCCGGAGTTCACCTTCCCTTACAGTCGACCATCCTGATGGTAATACGCCCACGGATTACCTGAAATTCATATAATACCTATAGTGGAAGTCAGAGGAACGTTACAAATGAAAGACCCATCCAAAAATCCACCGAGCCCGCCTCAAATCTAACTGACCTTAGCCTATCTGGCCATGAACGTTGTCTAACTGACTTCGCTCACGAGGCGAACTCTTTTGAATCTTGTCTGTGATCTCTTCAACTTATTTGGTCCTAATCTTTCTGATCAAAGACCTATCCAAAAATCTGTCTAGCCCGCCTCAAATCTGACTGACCTTAGCCTAACTGGCCATGAACGTTGTCTAACTGACTTCGCTCACGAGGCGGACTTATTCAATCTCGTCTAAGATCTCAAACCTATCTGGTCTTAACCTTGCTGGTCATAGGCTCCATCTATCTGATGATACTGAGCCTACGAGATCTAGACAAAAAAGAAAACACTTTGCAATCTGGTAATCCAATCTAAACCAATGTCTTCGTAGGCTTTTATTCCATCTATCTGATGATCCTGAGCCTATTAATAAAACACAAGATATTACGTCAAGAACTTCATTGCAATCTGTAACTGGAAGCTATGGTTCTATTGATGAAATAACTCCAAAACTTGTAATCAAATGTGGTAAATATCAGACACTTTTTTTTTAAATTAGTAAATTAAACATTTAACTAACCTTAGCAAATATCGGACGTGAACTTCAAGTATGCGTATGTCACTATCGCATTACTATTTCTTTCGTTGATGGATGATTTAATAAGAAATAACACAATCTGCTTCAATATAAGAATCTTATTTAAACAAATAAACACTTCAACGTCATTAACAAAATACAACAAAGTCATAATTGTCTAATCATAATAGTTTACTATTAGATCACAAGATATTATAAACCGAATTATTTTATCACCACTTGTAAATTAAAGACAGCTACGATATTTTTGTACGTTATATTCGGAAATTCAAATGGTCAATTTACCTGATACCTTTTTTTTTTTTACTGGCAGAGAATATCACTCAATTTTCATAACATTTTAAATAAACCAGAATTCTCTTTAGTTATGAACGGTTTTGCTTTGTCCGCGGCTGTAACACCACACTTCCACGAGAGTTCAACCTAGTGTCGATCATCATCGATTCCCGTATAGTCTTATAAGAACCAGTATATTAATCGATTTATTCTCACTATTAATCTTTCACCACTATTTTACGCTCAACTTAAACTAAATCATAATTATCATTAATGTTAAATTGTAAAACCAAAACGCGTTAATCATTACCACGGTATTACGAATCTTATCGGCAGCATTGGAAAAGGCTACTTACCTTCTAGTCAAATCAGCGTCTTTTTAAGAACTGTCAAAACTAATTTGCGCAATTTGCTAAGGAATTAATATGAAATCGAGTTTAGTAATGTCATGGTAAACTCATGTACTTTATATCTTTCCATCCGACTTAATAAATTGGGTTTAAAAATAACTACTGGTCATGTTTTCTTATTTTATCTGACGCATTATTTCGTGCGTATAAAATATTTTGTTTCGAGTACAGGCAGATAATAGAAACTATTGTCTTCATGTGAAAATGTGTCTACACAAGGAACTGAAAATGAAGATGAAAATACTAAACTTTTCGGACTTTGCCTTATATACATATATAGTCTTTAACCGTTAATATTTAATGCCACTTTATACCTGAGTATCACTGAAATAATGACGATATGTAACCGAGCATTCTCAATCCTCAGCTCATAATTATCTTTATGCAGGTATTATGCGACTTATGCAAATATGCACAAAAAATAACTGAGTAAAATAATACTTGGTCTAGTAAACCGCCAAACAAAATAGTTTAACTTCAGCTTGTTCTTGAAATGACATACATTTTATATGACTGGTAGCACGAATAGAAAAGCATCAAGTTTGCCGACACATTAATATAAATAAATTAAACATAGCACCTATAAAATGTGCTGTTACGACCACGAGGAATTCGCACAATAACTGTATCATCACAGTGTCCTTAATAATCATAATTGGTTCATAACAGATTAAACAGAACTTATTTAACACCTTGAAAAGAAAACTGTGTTGTACCATTGATTAATATCCAATCATCAATTCATCAGATGACAGATTAGTACTACGGTACTCATCTAACCTATTTCTACTATTATCAGCTGATTGACTGCATAAATAACGCTGTAGTTGACTCTTGATCTACTGCAATACGAGTTATGAAAATAAAAGGTGTCATAAGGTAACTACTAACTTTAACAGCAAACCCGTACGACCACGACCGCCATAGTAATAGTGTTAATAGTGCTGCCAAAATTAACGTGTGCCATTAACTCAACATGATTGATTAATCAAACAGTTTTGTGATATTTTCTATCATTTACATCAACCTCTTATCTTTTAAACAATTTTAATAGCTTTGTCTTTCTTGCGAAAACAGTTGTCAGCAACGTGGCCCCACTTGTCGCAACTAGTACAATGTCTGTGCTCTTTGCAATCAACACTAACGTGCCCATATTTAGAACAACGATCACATTGCTTTACATCAGTTTTTGTGCAACTCGAAGAGATATGACCTTTAATGCCGCATTTATAGCAAGTGACGTCATCGCGCTGAGGCTGTTTTCGCCCTGTGTAAGATCTACCCGCATCGTTGCTAACTGAACTAGCCTTACTTTTATTTGAACAATCAAAACCAGAATCTGTTAAGTACTTCAATAAACTTTTAGTATCACGGCAAGCGGCACAAATTTAGTCGTTATTTGATAAATAAGAAATCGTTCATTCCAGTTGAATATTTTTGCTAGTGCCTCTAAAAGTCTTATCCAACATTGAACTGTCATGTCACTTGATGCATCACCGTTAAAATCAGGTATATTATCAGAGCCCGATAGTAATTTGTTCATCTGACCTGGGTCCTGTGTACAAACTGAGAAAGAGTTGCAGCTCGCTCTCGAGCACGAAGCCGCGACAGGCTGTCTTGCCGCGCACCGGGCGGAGGCGGTGGCAGCCGGCACCGGCAGCAGCGGCGACCGGGGTATGGCGCGCTCCCCGCACGCCCCCGACGACGTCAAACCGCCCGCCGACAACACAGCGCCATCGCTGCCAAGCTCGGGGATAGACCTTGCTATCGGTGGCGTAGTTGATAAGAAAGCGCCATCATTTGTTGGGTCTACTGTAACTGAAATGGCGGAGGTTATGTTATTTTGTCTCTTTGACTTATTTTCCACCGTCGTCGAGCCTTGAGAACTTGAACTTATAATTTTTTTCATCAAACGTTCTAATTTGTTAAGCCTTGTATCTAAATTAATATTAATCGACTTTCTACTTTTACTATAATGTCGCCTGGTACGCGATTTACGTCGCGAACGTCGCCCAGAGCGCGAATGCTGCCTGGAGCGCGAGCGCGAACGTGATTCTTCAAAATCTTCATCCATCACAAACCACAATAAAAATATTTGAAGGTAGTGGGCGGGTGATGTTTACTTATTAAAAGTAAGCTCGATCGCACTTCTGAACTGTTAAAGAGGTTCAGAAATGAGACAAAACTTTAACTAAAATTATTTAATTTTTATAATCGTAATCTCAAAGGCTCTAACGACGGTGCGTGTGCGCCGTGAGGCGGGTCGCGGGCAAATGGACGAGCTCACTCTTGTGCTGCCGCGACTGCGGGGCGCGGCGCAGGGGGGAAGGGGAGCCCCGGCGGCGGGGCGACAACTCCGGAGTTCACCTTCCCTTACAATATTTATATTATTTTCATATGTACTAATTTTCTTCTTACATATTTGCGCACGGTTGAAGTATTAAAAATTATTCCTTCGCGTAATTTAACTTCAACAGCGCTCGAAACACACTTGGACGCGTTACTCTTTTCCGGGAAGCGAGGCGCGACTGAGGTTACGGGGTGGCCCAAGATGAGGCATCTCAACCTTCCCCTATAGGTACTTACTCGTAATTTATGAGAATGGAAAAAGTTTAAGGAATTTATGTAGGTAGGTAATATTATAGAGTAAGTGAGGTAACAACTAATGCATGGGCCATTTTTTTCAAAGTTGTCCACCCCACTTTTTTTGTAACATGGGTATTTTTTACGCGATTCATACTCAGAATCGAGAGCTCTTTCGATCCTGATAGGAGAAAAAAAATGTCTCAAGATTTCCATAATTTTTTTCGAAACTTCCATTCCATTACCGCCATACACAATGTATGAAAAAATGGTAACGGAATGGGAAAAAAACCCTGGGACGCTTTTTTTCTCCTATTAGGATTAAAAGAGCTCGCGATTCTGAGTGGAAAACACATACAAATTTCCAAATAAAAAAAAAGTGGGGTGGACAACTTTGAAAAAAAAAATGGCCCACATGAACATACAACAAATACATATTATTGGAGAAATACTTTTGATTATGCTAGCTTTTCATCTCAAAACTTCAGCTTAACGGCAAAATGAAATAATTTCTCATTAGCTCCTTTTTAATCTTATTCATAATAAAAATTGACCAGTATATAATACAGTCGCATTAAAATAAATGTCCCGTTATCTTGAAGCCAGGATAAGGCTAATAATGACCGTAGAGCAAGATGCTAAAAAGATTGAAAAAATAGTGAGATGCATTAAAATCGTCCAGCAAAAAAGTCTAGAAGCCCACACATCCGCTCGAAAGCCTTAATGATGGCACTGGACAAAATCTAGTTTTTATCCTGCTATGTAAGCGGACAAGGCATAAGAGGAAGCCTGTTTATTTGGCAGGAAACATTTGTATCGAATAAAACTGTATTAATTTTAATCTAAATACTTATTAACATCGATGCTGGAGATTTGGAGTACCTCAAAGATTCATTCGTAACATTCAATTTGTTGGAGTTTGATTGATTGCCATAACAAGGTGCAGATAATAGGTAGACTTTGATGTTATATGTATAAATTAATGCTAAACTAAGCTAATCATATTTCAATCAATCAATCAATCAAAATATGCTTTATTCAAATAGGCTTACAATAAGCACTTTTAAATTGTCAACAGTGTACAATATTCATCTTATTCTAAATATCAGAGCAATTTATTGGTGCAATAAACAATATTGTTTTAAAACTACATTGATTTAATAAAATGATATCAATCTAAATTGTATAAAAAAATACTAGTATAAAAACTTCTAGAATAAATTCTAAATGTCAAAAAAATTGTGTAAAAATACATTGAATTATCAATATCATCATTAATAAGCTATATAATTAATGGTTTTCAGCAATACTTGTATCCCACAGTGTTTCATCATTCATGTAGTCTTGTGTGCTATAGTAGGCTTTAGAGATCAGTATACGCTTTACATAATGTTTAAATCGATTAAAAGACAGTTCAGTGATTTTAAACCTAAAGGGATTCACACCTTGGGCAGAACTCGAACCTGCGACCAACGGCTTTGCACTTTTTTATTTAATTTAAAAGTATGTAGTAGTATCGCTCGCAGACGTTTATGCATGATAAAAAAAAAACAAGTTTATAGTATGAATTTTTTGAAACGAACGTTTCTAAACAAAGGTATTGTTCCTTTTGTGTTGAGCGGGAGCTTCTGTATTTGCACGCGCTAAGACAACAAGAAGCAACTGTATCCTGATAATTGTAAGGTTCAAATCTGTACAGCAGCAAATTTGAGATATATTATTTTGGAAATGCGAAGCGATAGACCACACCGCTATAGGTGCGAAAATACAGCGCTTCTAATACTTTGATACTTGATGGTGTAAGTATAGTACATATAGTTATAATAATCATCGGTAATATGTCAGTCTGTATAATAAAAATAACACGTTTAAACAGCGAAACTGCCAGATTAAAAGGTTGATAAGCACCTGGCACCTTAAGGTGTCATCGCAAAGTGACAATAAACACTGATAAGGTTTTTCAATCTGACCGCCATTGTTATGTTTTGTTATAAATACGGTTTACGGTTTGTTTAGTTATTTATGTTATTTTATATATCAAGACTTGTACCTAATATTTATGTAATTACTATTTATATATTGCTATATACAATTAGACTTCAACGCGAAACTAGGCAAGAAAGATGGTGACGAGCTGAGAGTGGGGCAATTTGGAGTTGGAAGTCGGAACCACCGGGGGCATCTGCTGGCTGGTTTCTTGGAGAAGGAGGGACTCTATATGATGAACTCCTTCTTTAAGAAACGCGAGCACAGAAAATGGACCTGGATGAGTCCCGACGGTGTAACTAAAAACGAGATCGATTTCATCATGTCGACGAAGAGACATATATTCAATGATGTGTCTGTGATCAATACGGTCAAAATCGGAAGCGATCACCGCTTGGTAAGAGGCACATTGAATATATGTCCTAAGCTAGAACGCTCTCGACTGATGAAGTCCACGCTCCGTCCTGCACTCCAAACACAAAACCCCGAAAGCTTTCAGCTGGAACTCCAAAACCGTTTTGATTGTCTAGGCGATGATGTGGACGAATTCAACGACGGGTTTGTGGAAGCTGTCCATAGCGCTGGGTCTAAGTTTTTTAAGGCCCAACGGACAAACAAGACCAAAAGGCTCTCAGACTCCACTCAGAGACTCATTGAAAAAAGGAGTAAAATGGTTCTACAATCTTCAGCTGACGCGACTCTATACCGGCAGCTCAACAAGCAGATCTCTAAGTCCCTCACCCGCGATATGCGCCAATTTAATACTAAATGTATTGAAGAGGCCATAGAGCGGAATAAGGGCTCCAAAGTTTTTGCAAGGGATCTGTCTGTTGGGCAAAGCCAGCTCGCCAAATTGAAAACTGAGGATGGTAGAATCGTCACATCCAAACCTGAGCTCCTGAGTGAGATAGAGAGCTTCTATGGACAGCTATATACGTCAACCAGCAGGCCCGAAGTTGGTCTGGCGGAAGACCATAGAGCTAGACTGACCCGACACTATACCGAAGACATCCCGGACATCAGCCTGTACGAGATTAGAATGGCTCTTAAACAGCTTAAGAATAACAGGGCGCCTGGTGAAGATGGAGTTACAGCCGAACTTCTGAAGGCGGGTGGTAAACCGATCCTTACGGCCCTTCAGAAGCTGTTCAACTCCGTCGTACTAGAAGGGAGAACGCCAAGGGCATGGCACAGAGGTGTGGTGATACTGTTCTTCAAAAAAGGTGACAACACTTTATTGAAGAACTACCGACCCATTTCACTTCTGAGCCATGTCTATAAGCTGTTTTCAAGAGTCATTACGAATCGTCTCGCACGCAGGCTTGATGACTTCCAGCCTCCCGAACAAGCCGGTTTCCGAAGAGGCTTTAGTACCGTAGACCACATCCACACGCTTCGTCAGGTTATACAGAAGACCGAAGAGTATAACCTGCCCCTCTGTTTAGCGTTTGTGGACTACGAGAAAGCCTTCGATTCGATCGAAACCTGGGCTGTACTACAGTCTCTCCAACGGTGCCAAGTAGACTACCGCTATATCGAAGTGCTGAAGTGCTTGTACGAGAGCGCCACTATGTCAGTCCGACTCCAAGACCAGAACTCGAAGCCCATTCCGTTGCAGCGAGGGGTCAGGCAAGGAGATGTCATATCTCCTAAGCTGTTTACCGCTGCACTGGAGGATGTCTTTAAGACTCTGGATTGGAGAAGGCTAGGTATCAACATAAACGGTGAGTACCTCACTAACCTTCGATTCGCGGACGATATAGTAGTCTTGGCTGAGACCATGGAGGACTTGAGTACGATGCTCGATGACCTCAATAGAGCCTCCATGCGAGTTGGTCTTAAGATGAACATGGATAAGACAAAAATCATCTCCAATGCCCATGTAGCACCAATTCCCGTTACAATTGGAGGCTTTACACTCGAAGTTGTAGACGATTATATATACCTAGGACAAGTTATCCACTTAGGTAGGTCCAACTTCGAGAAAGAGGTTAATCGTCGAATCCGACTCGGTTGGGCAGCGTTCGGGAAGCTACGATACGTCTTTTCGTCCAATATTCCGCAGTGTCTGAAGACGAAAGTGTTTGATCAGTGTGTGTTGCCAGTGATGACATACGGTACTGAAACGTGGTCGCTTACAATGGGCCTCATAAGAAAGCTCAAGGTCACCCAAAGGGCAATGGAGAGGGCTATGCTAGGAGTCTCTTTGCGAGATCGTATCAGAAATGAGACCATCCGCAACACAACCAAAGTAACCGATATAGCCCTCCGAATCGCTAAACTTAAGTGGCAGTGGGCGGGGCACATTGCACGTAGAACCGATGGCCGTTGGGGCGGAAAGGTTCTCGAGTGGCGACCGCGTACCGGAAGGCGAACCGCGGGTAGGCCCCTAACAAGGTGGACTGATGACCTGGTGAAGGTCGCAGGAGTCCGCTGGATGCGGGTGGCGCAGGACAGGTCATTGTGGCAATCTTTGGGGGAGGCCTATGTCCAGCAGTGGACGTCTTTCGGCTGATGTGATGTGATGATGATGATATACAATTGGTGATTATTAACAAAATCATTAATAAAAAATAACAGTGATAATATACGTGTTTCATTACTTACAGCACCACCACCAAGTATCAAAGTATTAGAAGCGCTGTATTTTCGCACCTATAGCGGTGTGGTCTATCGCTTCACATTTCCAAAATAATCTATCTCAAATTTGCTGATGTACAGATTTGAACCTTACAATTATGAGGATACAGTCGCTTCTTGTTGTCTTAGCGCGTGCAAATACAGAAGCTCCCGCTCAACACAAAAGGAACAATACCTTTGTTTAGAAACGTTCGTTTCAAAAAATTCATACTATACCTAATCAAATAAAATAAAAAGTTTAAAAATCTCCCTCTTCGAATCCATTGTCAAGTCCGTGCTACTCTTCGGTTGTGAGACATAGAGAGTGACAAAGGGGCTAACGCACAAACTACAGGTGTTTGTCAATAAGTCCCTCCGGTCGACCCTCCGTATCTTCTGGCCGAATACCATAAGAAATGAGGATTTGTGGAGTGTATGCAACCTCCGACGGCACAGGAAGTGGCTCAGCGGAAATGGAGATGGATCGGTCATACCCTTCGAAGAGGAGCTACCAACAGCGCCAGTATCGCGTTTGAGTGGCGGCCTCAAGGAGGAAAGCGAGCCTGCAAACGCCCAGTACACACCTGGAGGCGGAGCGTAGAGAACGAGTTGCGGGAGTTCGGACTGAGTTGGAACGAGGCCAAGGCGGTGGCTCAAGATAGAAAGGCGTGGAAGGATCTTGTGGAGGCCCTATGCACCTATGGGGTGCCCTAGGACGATCAACAACAAACCTAATCAAATGAAGGTGGCTGCATCTTCAATCGCAACAGTGTATTTCTTTCCTATTTAGTCCATAAGATGGCGTTAGCAGATTCCCTAGAGCATGGTTCCTTTACCCTGTCCATAACCGTCCTGCCTGCGTGATGCGGAAGGAGTATTCCCCCAACTACCATTCCCTTATTCGGTGTCACCGCTCTTATAACCTACAGGCTATAAGTAAAGTAGTCTAGTAAGTATCTTGGCCACCAGTGGGCCTTGTCGTTTTTTCTTTCATTTATGATATTTATTTCAATTTATAAACGAGCCTAAAGTGATGTTCAAAATAACCCTAACCGCTTGTATTTTGCACCACCCGCCGTTAGTTTCCGCTGCTCGTCCCTGAGAGGCGGGACCGTTACTCGGAGTGGTAGGGCCAGTCTGGGCTAAGTTTGTACTGTACTTATAATTGCAGTTAATTCTGCGGTATTGGCAAACCCGGTGAGCGCCGTAGCTATAGAACGTTCTTTTGATAATGGTGCAGTATGTAAAGTAACTTAGTCCTAGCTAATATTGAAAGGAAGCATTTGTGACTGTGGACTTTTTAAGATCTTCAGAGTCATTATTGATAACTGAGTATCTACAGAATCTTGTTAAAAGTGTTTGTGTATCATTTTTCTTTGGCAGTATGATAATAGGATATCAGCTTTAAGTAACCTTTTTTTGATTCTCCGTAAACACGAGTATTCTTTGCTATCCTTTTTTTATATTGCTTTCGATCGTAATCGAGTGTCGTGCTAGCAACTTGCTATGCTGCTGGTCATTTTCTCAATATCTATCTTGCTTTTATCATTTATCGAAATGAAGTCAAGGTTTTGACTATATATTTAATTAAAAATTTTTTGCCGACCTTTATTATATTGGCTCGGTCAATTTCAATTTCCTGGTTTTTGCAGATTATCTATTCAGAGAGGACTCTGCCATCCAAAATTAGGGGTGGGCATATCCATAAAATACCTGATTCCCTAGGTGGGAATCCAAAGTCCAAAGTGACCCTCATTTGGAATATATCCAGCAAACAGAAACCATGCCGCTCTAAATCGACTTGCCGTCGGTCTGTTCAACAAAATCTCAGCTCAGGGTGTTAGAGATGGGGTGGGGGAGTTTACCCAAGCTGTCCAATACGGAGTAAATGGAGAAATATGATTCGAGCCCTACACCCCAGCAGAGGGTAGCAGGATTTAGACGAAGAAGATTTGCAGGTTATTGATATTAAACAAGCGCTGGTGGCCTAGCGGTAAGAGCGTGCGACTTTCAATCCGGAGGTCGCGGGTTTTTCGGATCTTACGTGTGAAATGTCATTTGATATTTTCCAGTCGCTTTTCGGTGAACGAAAACATCGTGAGGAAACCGGACTTCCAATAAGGCCTAAGGGTGACCCCTTCGGGTTGGAAGATCAGATGGCAGTCGCTTTCGTAAAACTAGTGTCTACGCCATATTTTGGATTAGTTGTCAAAGCGGACCCCAGGCTCTCATGAGCCGTGGCGAATGCCGGGATAACGCAAGGAGGATGATGCAGATTTTTTTATGAGATAGGAGGCAAACGAGCAGACAGGTCGCCTAATGGTAAGCGATCACTGCCGCCCATGGACACCCAAAACACCAGAAGTGTTGGAGGTGTGTTGACGGCCTTTAACGGTGTACGCTCTTTTCTTGAAGGTTTGATTATTGATATTTCACTCTAAATTAGCGTACACGGTATAAACCCCTAGCTCGCACAGGTGCACACGCCGTGGGAGCCTGCCTTGATCTTGACCACGATTGATCTTTTTATCTATTTTCTGTATTCCCTTAATGGGCGCCGGTAATTGCCAGAGAGATGGGAAGTGGACATTTAAAGAAATTCAATGTTAATTGGTATTGGTTAAATATATATTTTTAATTGCTTAATAATTATGAGAAACTTATGAAAGGCTGAGGTGGTGATGATATTATGAGACGATGTCGTGAAAAAATTCTGACTGTCAGGAGGCAGGTTTCAAAACGCTAACAACTGACACCTGACACTGAAGATTTTCCCTACATTAACAGGCATCCATTACATAAAAAGGGGAACAAACACGACGTTACCAATTATAGACCTATCACTCTAATTCCGGTTTTCTCGAAAATATTCGAGAAGGTAATGCATAACAAAATATGTAGCTTTTTATTAAAATATCAGATATTAAAAAATGAGCAATATGGGTTTCGGAAAAATAGTTCTACTACTAAGGCATGCTTTCAATTAGTGAAATCTGTAATAGAAAACTTGGACAGTAATGTTCCTGTAGTCGCAATACTGTTAGATATGACTAAAGCATTTGATTTCGTAAATCATAAAATACTTTTAAATAAATTATGGAAATATGGCATAAGAGGAATTGCTCATGAATGGCTTAATAGTTATCTTAGTAACCGCCAGCAGTGTGTGGAAACTACGAGAATAATTGGTAACAATAAAACAACTTTTAGGTCATGTTATAGAAAAAACTCGACAGGAGTACCGCAAGGAAGTATACTAGGTCCACTGTTGTTTCTGCTTTACATTAACGACCTACCCAATGCTACAAAACAGGAGTGTATCTTATTCGCCGACGATACTACCTTACTCGTAAAATGTAACGACACTATGACCTTTAATGATGATATAAACGACGCAATAAGAGACATAATAATATGGCTAGAAATCAATGACCTTAACATTAATTTAAACAAAACCAAAGTGATACAATTTTTAACATGCAAAAGTAAGAAAATGAATTTGAAGGTAACCTATAATGACACTATAATTGAAGAAGTAGAGGCAGCTAAATTCTTAGGTATAACATTGGACAGTTTCTGTAATTGGAAAGCTCATATAGATGACCTGCGTATACGGCTGGATCGCTTTGTATATGTTCTAAATCGCGTGCGAAATGTAGTTTCGGAGGAAGCAGCTCTTACCGCATACCATGGTTATGTGGCATCCATATTGCGATACGGGCTCATACTATGGGGTAACTCAGTAGACGCAGATATTATATTTAAATTACAAAAAAAATGTATCCGAACTCTATGCGGAGCAGAATTTTTAGCGCCTTGTAAGTCTTTGTTTCAATCCAAACGTATACTGCCTCTTCCGTCACTTTATATTTTTGAAATGTGTATCTTTATTAAGAAACATATGTCGTTTTTTGAAATTATCACAACCAACTCCAAACGTGGAACACATAGAACTAAATTGCTTTTACCTATGACTAAATTAGCGTTATCCAGGAAAAACGTTTACTGTATGGCTATCAAATTATTCAATATCCTATCTGATGACATTAAAGAATTACACCCATTGGTTTTCAAAAAGACATTGTTTAATCATTTAATTGAAAATTGTTATTACTCCATTGATGAATATGTAATAAATTGTAAATTATAATCAATTATTTAATACTAATTATTTATTGTAAATTCAAATTAAATGTTTATATATAATTAATTTATTGTCACTGTTGCGAGCTATGCTGTTTTGGAAATGTTTTATGTACAGAACTGCATGAATAATTATAGTGCGTAAGACTAGTATACATCTTGTATATAGTTAGTTAAGTTTTGTTAGTTCATAAGTAAACAATATTTGTACGCCTGTCGGGGCAAAACAAGAATCGTGCTGTGGATATTTTTCTGAACACCTATGTATATACGCTTGTTTTATGCAAATAAAATAATCATTCATTCATTCATTCATCTCTGACAGCAAAGACAAACTTACTCATCATCATCATCATCATTTCAGCCATTAATCGCCCACTGCTGAGCATAGGCCTCCCTTCGTGTACGCCACTTATCCCGGTCTTGGGCTAATCTCATCCAGAAGTGCCCCGCAGTTTTTCGAATGTCGTCCACCCAACGAGCCAACGGATTCCAGAATTTACCTACTTACTTAACTACGAACTTACTTATAAAACTACTTACTTATTAACTTTTTTTTTATGTTTGCATGTTCATATAGAAATGTAATGTAATTGGTATGTGTATACCCAATTGTACTTTGTATGCCTATCGGCGAAGCATAGCGCTCTGACAGAATTTTGTACCAACATTGTTACCTATGTTTACAAACAAATAAGTCGTTTAAATCGTAAAAACTGCAATAACCAAGAGCGGTATCTAGTCGGTTACTTATTGGACATAATGTACGTAAAATGAGGATGAGGAGGCAGTCATAGATTATGACAGATGACGCCACCTTATTAGTCCATTGCACAGATAAAGAATTTCATACGTGAGAGCGAGAAGAAGATATTTTTTTCTCTCTCACACATATGAATGACATGCCTAGACATTTGCACAGGCGCCGCCTGGCGGAATAAAATGTCATTGCGCCTCCTCATTGTCACTGATAAAACAGAAGCCAGAACACCAAAACAAAATGAAAAATTTGACATTTGGCAGTCCACAGTGTCAAATGATTAGATAGAGTTCGTGAAGTTTGAATTCGAACGGTACCATGAATCCAAATTGATCTGTATAAAACTTATATCATAATGATTTCATTCAATTCCATTCAGTCTCCATCCGAAGCCATAAACAGGTCTATAACAAACACCTAGGCAGCAAAGTGAATTATATTATCCATCAATGTAAACGTTATAAAGAACTTAAACGAGCCTACTTAAGGGTCTCGGCACCACCAGTAAAAACGGTGAAGTAATAAATCTCCATTTTAACAAATCGCCGGAGATAAATCAATATATTTCTAGTAATTGCTACATTAATATGGCCGGACTGGATTGGTGGCTGGTTCGAATTTAATGTGCAAATTTCATCTTATTATGACATTCGTATGCTGAAATATACGCCTATAGTTTTTTATTTATAATTATTAGAGATTAGATATAGATAAAAAAGTTAAGTACTTATCCTTTTAAAATGTGGGTAGGTGCCAAAGTGGTCTTAGATAAACATTAAATAAAATGTCATATACAAAGAAAAAGTGACCAAGGCCTCCAAGTATTCCGAGCTGGAATCGAACCAGCGTACCTACTCCGTTTACCGTAGGGATGCCTGAACCACTCGGCCATCGGTACACGAAGGCAAGGGTCGAATTACATATAATTCTATTAGAAAATGCAACATTCATCATCCTCCTTGCGTTATCCTGGCATTCGCCACGGCTCGGAGCCTGGGCTCCGCTTTGACAACTAATCCCAGCATGTGGCGTAGACACTGGTTTTAGGAAAGCGACTGCCATCTGACCAGGAAAGTGCTATAATAATATACATAAGTAGCTTGACTGAAATAGAGTTTCCAATTAAATATTGTGTTTTCAGCTCATTTTGATATGTTAAGATTTTAAGCAAACCCTTTCATTACGTATTATAGAAATCTGAGAAAGACTATGAAACTTGAGCATCTCGATATACTCTGCCAAGCTAATACAGGTGTTATATTTTTTGGTTTTTATGTATGTATCCTTTAAACATTTAAGTGACTCTTACTTGAGCTGTCAACATTGACAACAATGGACCGTCAATAGCGACCGTACCTAATCGACCTAGCTGTCATTAAGTGCGCCTGCGTGAAATGTCGTTAACAATGTCAGCATTTTCAGTTCATTTAATTTATACTATAACTCGGTAAAAGATTTGTCGTATTTTTTCCTATACTATTTGCAGTTTATTGTTGACCAAATATAAATATAAAAGATTTGTTATATGTTGTTTTTACATTGAGGAACGGCTGACGCTTACGCTGATTTGTGCATATAAAATCCTTAAGATTGGCTCAAAAGTATGACAAAAATGATGATGAGAGAGACATAAGTTTTCGAGTTCAGGATTTTATTGTAATCGTGTATAAAAAGTTTCTGAAGTTGATATTTTTTGTTTGAAGCAATTTCAAACACATTAAATCATTAAGAAACGAATTCTCGTAAAAAATTAACTATTTCAAGCGTGTTTATGATGATCTACTTAATTTATAAGTAAACCCTTGAAATAATGTATTGAAATAAGCTTAACACTATTCAAACATCTTCATTACGTTCACTTTTCTTATCTTTTATGAATGGGATCAGCTCATCAGTATAATTATTGAGCCTATTTGCGTCTTTCCAGTAGAGAAGGACCGATTCAAGTGTATAAAAGTCCTTTCCATTTGGAATCCCAACAGAAATTCAGATAAAAAAGTCCATATTAACATAGAGTACCAGGACCATTGGGGTCTGGAATACCACATTTTATCTTGGAACCAGATTGGCAGGATTCTCCTTATCCATTTAATTGCTAGTCACCTGGCTTCGGTTCTTTTCTTATTTCCTTTTCATGGGAAAAAGTTGGTGACACCTGCGGCTAGAAATGCTGCTATGAATTAATTTTACTAGGTTTTGCCTATGTTAGTAAGTAGATAGATAGATAGATACATAGATAGAATACTCTGTATTGGCACACCTCAGCAAAAGATACAGTGGAGACAAAACAATGGATTATAAATAGAGGCAGACAACAGGCGGTCTTATCGCTAAAGAGCGATCTCTACCAGACAACCTTTGGGTAGCGGAAATAAAAAAACAATCAAAAAGAGTAGGTGCTTCGAAATAAAAAAATCTTAATTATTCTAATTTCCAACACACAAATTGAATAAACATATACATATAACAGAATATACATAAATAGACTTACATAAACATACAAATACAAATAGACTTACATAAGTATCTAATAACTCTAGCTTTTTTAGAAGATAAATTAGCGTGTACACGTGGTGTTCGCTTTATAATGAGCAAAATGTCGGTATATTTAAATACATATAAGGCAAATAAAGTGACTGAAGTGTTGTGGTAGCAATTCTTTCGACAGATTAATGAACGAAATCTTGTACTTTATGATTTTAAAGTTCATGATATAGTTAGGTAATACTAGTATTAAAAAAGCGAGTTTAACATGAAGAGATATGTGCCTGGAATAATTTGTCAGAAATATATACTATTGGACTCAAGCTGTAGAGATATATTCAGCAATTCCCGTCAACTTTGTACAATGCCACGTCAGCAAATTTTAATTGATCCTATTTTGTTACCAACATTTAGTAATATAATTCGACTTTCGTAAGATATATACAGGATAATTGTTATAATTAAGAAAATATAGATACTAGAGAACCTTAATGACGAAATAAAACTTAATAAAATCTCAATTCATCAACAAAATCTTGGTAACAAAATAGGAATTAATAAAAACAAATTTAACTTTTCCCTTAATTTTTGTACAAAGTTGACGGGAATTGCTGTATTATGGAACTTGGCCTGCGCACTACCGTGCGCTTAGATATATTATATATATCGTTGTCTGAGTACCCACAACACAAGCCTTTTTGAGCTTACCGTGGGCCTCAGTCAATCTGTGTAAGAATGTCCTATAATATTTATTTATTGATTTATTAGGAAAAGTATTACTGGATGGCTGATAAATTTGGTGTGTTGTCATTAATATGGGTGCTATATTACAATCGAATTCTTCAAAATAGTATGCTTAGCACCATTTATAAACCAATTAAAGGTACTTACAGTTAATATAATCAATATAGGTCACGCATGATTACAATTTGTCGTGCTCACTCCAATCTCAACATCTGTCAGTGTGATGGACACCTCCTGAACTCTATATGCAGACCTTGCCCTGTATCGCTTATTTTTGACAGCTCAAAAAAAGCTTAATTTGACACGTCCGAATCAGATGAAGGTGACCTGAACGTAGGTCGTTTAAACGATGACTTTTAAAGATGGAATCAGATTAAAGTTGCTTATAATATTTGTGCTTTAAGTGTGCCGTTTGGAATAAGATTGTGTTAGACACTGTTGCAGAATTGAAGCACGACATTGCTGTCACAAATGACAAAAATATATTATGTTACAGTGGTGGTTTTCAGTAAAAAAAAAATAATAATCCTGATTCTCAGAAATCCTAATATTTTTGCGTTCTTTGAGCTTAAAATGATTAGCAGATTAGATTCCTGGCGATAAAACCGCCCAAAAATTGTAAAAAAATATTTTTATTTTCACAAACGGAACAGATATTTTGGAGGATTTTTCTAATGTTGAGATGGATAGTGCTGTCAAGTCAATTCTGAGTAGAAAGAGCCAAAAAACAACAGGTTTTTTTTTCTGAAAACTCCTTACACAAAATAACTATTGTGATACGGATCTCTAATTATCATTAGAGTCTAGATCCAATAAACTATGAAAGGTGTGCCAATACCGGTATCGGCCGGATGACACCGGACCGGAACCCCAGATGCCGTGCGTCCGGTGACGATTGACAGCCATTGATGCACAATTAGACGTAGGGCGCTGATGAGCGGAGCGGAAAGCGATTTGAAAAAAAATACCTATGATACAATATATGTATCAGCGGAGAATGAGAACCAAACCTTTACGCCTTTACACAGCATACCTACTTCAATCCTTACAGCCAAATTGCCTAAGATTCGCAATACATACATACATACATACAATCACGCCTGTGTCCCATGAAGGGTTAGGCAGAGCACATGAAACTACTCAGGTTTCAGTGCCACTCTTGGCAATACGTGTCATTTCTATGCTTTTATTTAATTTTGTAGGTATATAGTCAATCAAAAATATATCAGTAGAAGTCAAATCACACATTTTTTAGGGTTCCGTACCTAAAATGTACAGAAGGAACCCTTATAGTGCCACTCTGTCCGTCTGTCTGTCAGTTTTATTGGGTCTTGCATAATAAACAAGACACTTAATAATATATTCCGACGGTGCTAACAAAACCATACGAATATTCTAAGTTGCCGTAGGATAATTTCCAAAATCAAACGACGCGAACACATTTTTGTAAGACAATCTTAAGTTTAACATTTTAAAGAAAAAAAATCTCTGTTCCTGTAATATTTCCTGAAGTATTTTAAACATTTCGTACTTCATTTTGACGACCGGTCTTGCTCAGTCGGTAGTGACCCCCGGTGAATACCGGTAAGGGCATTTATTTGTGTGATGAGCACAGATATTTGTTCCTGAGTCATGGATGTTTTCTACGTATATAAGTATGTATTTATCTATTTAAGTACCTATGTATATTGTCGCTTAGCACCCATAGTACAAGCTTTGCTTAGTTTGGGGCTGAGTTGATCCGTGTAAGCCCAATATTTATTTATTTGTTACAACTTTCTTTACTTTCTATATGCTGATCCGCTATACGCTCCGCTCATCACTGCAACATTTACCGATCATCAAGCAAGCCTGTGTATCTAGTAACAAGGGACCAAGATTAAGCACTAATTACCAACTGTGGGTGTTCGTGCGACTAATATGGACATGGATAGGGACACCTGGCATCCTTTAAGGATGTAACTATCAAGTCATTAATGGTCGATAGAAAAAGTTTGCAACAGATGGCAGCGGATGAAAATTATTATGTTGCCGTGTGAACAAAGAGTTTTAATTTTTACTGGAATAGATGTCAAATAGTTACATACCATATACACAAGGAAAAAATCACGTCAATTTGTCGCTCCGTTTTGCCGTGAAAGACGGACAAATAAACAGACACACACACTTTCCCATTTATAATATTAGTATGGATGTCACAAAAAATAACCTCTAACAATTACAGGTCTCTCAAGACTGACTCGAATTCTCATCTTTGAAATACGAATAGGTACTACTGAGAACACTGAGAGTTATGAAACTTCTGTATTATGTTGTATATGCACATTTATCTTATTACTCAAAATATAAATACAGTAAAATTCTGTTTTCTTGTACAAATCAGCATATTGCAATACAATAAATTAAAAATAGAAGTACGTGGGTACAGGCAGCTAACACGTTTATTTATTCCTTTTAAAATTATTTTATCACATATAAGGAATAATCATTGGTGTTGGCACAGGTGTGGGAAAGACAAACTATATTAATAAATTTAAATGTTTCTGCTTACAAGACATTATTACACACCATTATTCTGATATTGGCAAATAAATTGTGACTCCGTCCACTGCTGTGAGGACATCTGCTAGTCGCATAGCTCAGGCTCCATAACGGAATAGCAAGATTTATACTTTTATACCACATTAATTACACTGACATTCCGTTTTCATGCTCAGTTTCCTTTCTGATATACCGCACGTTTCTTCCTTAAAAGTATAAGGCCCGAAGCGCCTTTCAACTGCTTGAATTCAAATGACGTTCTTAATTCAAAATCGCGAATAATCGGTTCTGGCCTTTTTGGAAACTACAACACTCCCTCACCATCAGTTCACGCCCACTGAACTTAATACGACTCAGTTAAGGATTGTTTTCGATGCAACTGTCAGCACATTGAATTACGTCGAAGCTTTTCAAAAATAGCGAAACATTATTTACTGTTCTTCTTGGTTCTAAATAGAATTATGCACTTGTAATTAAGGTTTCATTTTGGCTATAATAGATGTAAAAGATTAGTAAAGATCGTCACGCGATGCCTTTTAGTTTTGCGCAAGCATTTGTCGGAGGTATGAGAAATTGGTCACATTGTGCTTTGACTTTACAAAATAGGAAACAAATGAAAAATACAAATAAATACTTTATAATTGATACCTAAAATAAATGCTAGAATCTACATCCTGTTAAACAAAGTGTATGAATACTGCGCTATGATATAAACTTAATACTAAAAAGATACATACATTACTTATTATAAATCTATACTGAATTCGTTGTGGACGTCGTATTTTGTTTGGCGCTTGAACAAAGTGTCAAAGATCTCATTATAATTGACATATTTTCATACAATTTTGACATTAGTGATGACATTAGTTTAAGTTGTTATTAGAAATACCAAGCGTTAACTTTGTCCGACTCTATCAATAAGTTAATTAAGTAGATATTTTTTGAAAAGTGAATTATAAATATCTTTTCTTTTTATGAATAGGCAGACGTTTGACCACGATCACACCTGATGGTAAGTGATGATGCGGTCTACGGTGGATCACGCTTACCTATGAGATACCTATTTACTCTTGCTTTAAAGAGACCTGGGGGGTTACCATGATGTACTAAAGACGTTCAGTTTAGGTTGAGAGAAAGGGACACAGCTATAGCAGTTACATAGCTCCGTCCCTCTCTCTCAACCTAAACTGAACGGCTTTAGCACATCATGGTAACCCCCCTGGATTGTACTCATGTGGGAACACAGACTCAGGCAGGGCATTCCACTCCTATCACCATTTTTTTTTCTTTACAGTGCACCGCAAGCGTGTAGTTTTTTATTAACATTTTACTTACAAATAAAATATGCAATCTGCCTACTAATTAACTTCATTAAAGTTTACAAAAATATACAAACCGGCTTGTCATTGATAAGTATAATCATTACTATTCGAGGGACCATAATTAATTCAGAACTAATTTTGATTAAAATCATATGCAATTAACAGATTTTTATCCATTTAAGTTACAAGCATTTAGTATGTAAATATCAAAGACTTATTTATATAAATCCGTATAGACCGATAAAGTCTAAGAAAAAAACGAACCTCAAAACCATACAGAAAAAGGTACGGTGAGCTAGATGGCGATACACCTTTGGGGTACGCTCGGCTAGATGGCGCTAATATTAATATTTGACATTTTAACACATATCAAGCTAAGAATATGGGTCAAATTGTCAAAACGGAGGTTCAAAAGTTTTAAGCCGGTGTCAAGAGATGGCAGTCTATGCACTTAGTCATAGGGCTTACGGAAAAAAACTGCATTTTATGCAGAAAGCAAGCCACTTTTCACAGTGATACTAGGGACCAATATAAATGATTTCATCCGAGGAAACACGATTTTCATCCACTAGAATTCAAGATGGCGGACATTTTCCAAAATGGCGGCCGCATATTTTTAAAAATTTATAGAATCGTAACGGCTGCACCGATTTTGATGGTTGAGGTGTCTATCGCATCGTATTGAAGCGTTCATTAATATAAAAAATTAAAGTCATAAAAAAATTTAAGATGGCGGCCGAATAATAAGAAAAATATGAAAATTTCAAACTATTTTTTTCATTCTCGTGAAATTTACCAATAAATTTTCTATGATATGGCCACATTTTTATATATTTAAATTAAACCTGATAATATTATCTACATAATAAAATAAAAATCATGAAAATCCATTGAGTAGTTTTTGAACTATACTCATTTGAAATGGAGCGAGCGGATTTGAAAGACGTTTTCGCACGTGATGTAAACAATTTTGGAATCATAACGGCTGCACCGATTTTAATGGTTGGGGTAGCTATCAGTTTGTATTAAAACATTTATTTATATAAAAATTTAAATCATTTAAAAAATAAAGATGGCGGCCGAATAATAAAAAAAATATGAAATTTTCATTTTTTTTTTATTCTCACGAAATTTACAAACAGTTTTTCTACCATATGGTCACATTTTTATTTTTTTAAATAAAATCTGATATTAACATCTGCAAAATAAAATAAAAAACATTAAAATCAGTTCAGTAGTTTTTGAACTATACGCATTGAAAATGAAGCGCGCGGGTTTGAAAGACGTCTTTGCACTTGATATGTGATGCATCGTATCGTTTGGTACCGCTATACACGCAAGACTGATTATTTATTTTGGTCACAACTTACTATATTACTATTCAGAATCAATGTTTTTAGTATTTATAAACATTATTAGTTTTTTATTCCGAGTTTAGGTATATTTAGATAACCCCCGTAAACTTGACCATCACATAATTTGTATTTTAATACGTAAAAGAACTTAAATGCACATAACATAACATTTGTATTAATAGCAATTGTCCTTTCTGAGGACTCCTGAGATAATTTTCGACAACTTCTGTAGGGGGCTTCAGAAATATCTATGTATAAAATAACTTGTTTTCTGCGACAAGGAGCGTATGTTTTTGTAGTGCTGGCGATGTTGGTGGGATGCTGGTTATTAATTTTGGTTGGAAACAGTTCCTTGCGCACCAAGTTAACCGATAAATGTTGAGTCTGCGGATCAAGTTTTCAAGCTTGGCCATTATTCCTCCAGGAATACACTGTTCAGCATGACAACCAACAATACTTTTTCCAGAAACTATAGCCTGTTGATGTTATAAGTGTGGTGATTTTTTTTTCTAAACAATTTACTTCCTCAGAGAACATTTGCTCTGCTATTTCAGGGTAAACCATAGGAACGTAACCGGAAGAAGCTGATAGCCTCATTGTACCTCGCGCAAAAGATATGGC
The DNA here is from genome assembly GCF_023078275.1 of Leguminivora glycinivorella. Lineage (NCBI taxonomy): Eukaryota > Metazoa > Arthropoda > Insecta > Lepidoptera > Tortricidae > Leguminivora > Leguminivora glycinivorella. The sequence goes on from NC_062974.1 coordinate 22,539,053, forward strand.
GGAACAGGGACTCACGTGTATCATCACATCTTCCGATACAGATGTCTTGGTATTTAAATAAAAACCACTGGAGTCTTCGGGTGAAGGATAGACGTAAAGTCAGTGGCCAGATTCGGGTTTGGACCTAGCTTAGAGCCTTGAAAGGTCTTTGCCTCATGTGAGACCTCGAGTGAGTTCAGGGTGGTAACGGATGCTAGAGTGTCCCATGCCCTTCGTTGAGTTTATCTCGCAGTTTGTAGCCGTGGAGGCTTTCAGGGCGTTACGTGCGAGATCGGACGTGATGTAAATGGAGGCAGGAATGACGGCAAAACGACACTTTACGAGTGCCTCAGCCGCCAAACCATACCGGTAAACAGGCCTGAGTCCATGCTTGCTCACTAAAATATGTGTTAAGAACGGTCCCAATTTGGCATTTAAGCATGTGATCTATGGAGCTAATTATATTGGGAAATTTCCAATTCTTATCTAGTATATTTTCTTAAGACTTCAAATAAGAATAACCTACCGGAGTATAAGGTACTACTGCTATTCGTGGTTTTTACACTTTTACGTCTGATACCTTAAGTTAAGTTATACCAGCTTTGATAGAAACATCGCAGTAACTACAAAGTCTTCCTGCCGGCGTATTATGATTCCAATTTTATAGTCATAGGGCTTACGGAAAAAAACTGCATTTTATGCAGAAAGCAAGCCACTTTGCACAGTGATACTAGGGACCAATACAAATGATTTCATCCGAGGAAACACGATTTTCATCCACTAGAATTCAAGATGACGGACATTTTCCAAAATGGCGGCCGCATATTTTTAAAAATTTATAGAATCGTAACGGCTGCACCTATTTTGATGGTTGGGGTGTCTATCAGTTCGTATTGAAGCGTTTATTAATATAAAAAAATAAAGTCATAAAAAAAATTAAAATGGCTGCCAAATAATAAGAAAAATATGAAAATTTCAAACTTTTTTTTTCATTTTCGTGCAATTTACCAATAAATTTTCTATGATATGGCCACATTTGTATATATTTAAATTAAACCTAATAATATTATCTACATAATAAAATAAAAATCATGAAAATCCGTTGAGTAGTTTTTGAACTATACCCATTTCAAATGGAGCGCGCGGATTTGAAAGACGTTTTCGCACGTGATGTAAACAATTTTGGAATCATAACGGCTACACCGATAATATTTATTTCAGATATTGTTTTAACAATTGTTGAAGGGCGATTCTCAGAGATGACGTTCGGTGCCTGATTTCGGTGCTGATTTTTATTTTCTGCTTTTTTGATAAGTCAGTCTATTTACTAAAATCTAGCCTAAATATAAAAAATATTGGTGGTGGAGGCCTCCATTAGAACCTTATAGTTTGTAAGAAATCTGACATTTTAAAATCACCGAAATTATGTATGGGCACTGTAATCCATTAGCACCACCGAATTCAATTTTTTACACATTATTCCACATTTTCATCTTTATGTATAACTTATTATTCAATTTATTGATATTTTTCATTTTAATTCGATGACAGGTGATGTACAAAGGCTCATAATCGCGCAATTTTACTAATTTTGACATGTTAATAGACTAGTCATTATCGAGTAGTGAATTTTGTACCCATAGTATGGCTTAATTTGCTTACAAACATAGTTTTATGTTTTTACAAAGTATATCCTACTATTTAAGTATTAGATGTTAGAAAATAATGCACAATAAACTAGTTTACAACGTGGCAATCGAAGTCGGTGGTCACTTTTTTTGATATCGGTGGTCAAAAAATCCACCGAAACCACGGAAATCAACTCCACTGATATCAAGTTTTATCGCTTTTTTGGAGATAACTGTAATAGCATGCATGATACAGAGGAGATGTCATAATGACGAAATAACATCCTTTCAAGGATTTATTAGTACCTTACATAACGACAAATGCACTAAAACTGTGGGAGTAAATTGAACCACCGAATCTTAAAAAACATGGGACCAAACCCACCGAATGACTGAGAAACCTTTAAAAAGTCCCCTTTATAAAACGGTACTGCATCTCCTCTACACTGAATGGTTAAAAGATAGTTAAAACTTACTATATTTGTGCCACTATGTCCCTGATCTACTAATTTGTAAGAGTACTGTCTTGTTTAGCAAATGACACCGAAATCAGTCACTAGCCCGAGACACATCGTAAATTTGTCTTTACTCGATGAGTTTAGCTAACATATTATTTTTATATAGAAAATATGATAGGTAAACTAATACTTTATGCGTGAATATCTATTACAACTGCGATCAACAACTCCATCTTGAGTTATGATTTTTTGTTTTGCAAATTCTGGGTGCGGGACACGTCCACCGAAGGTCATTTTTCGCATTTAATATTTTATTACTTATATTATACAAATAATAAATAAATAATTTTATAGTGTACCAAACAGAACAGAGGCTAAAGATTATGCCTGAATTAATTCAGATTTTTAGAACAGTCCGTTCTGACGTTTTTTGCCCTGTACGGGTCATTATTTCAAGGGGTTCTAAAAATATTCAAAAACAAAAATGCTCTTTTTGATTAGTTTTTTGTTTATTATGGATGTAGTCAGAAATACAAATCAAAGTTTTAATGGTGTTAGAGATCAAAAATAATTATATATGTAAAAAAAACTCAAAAAACGATATTTGGTGGTAACGAAAGTGACCATGATGACCACGAAAAATAACACTTAATCAGATTTTAAGCCTTTTACATATATAATAGAAATTACAGTTATAACATGATTTAGGAACCATCGATTGCAATCAGTCAGGTAGCAATGAACTTGACATAAACATTGCACGTTCATTAAAAAAAATAAAAATGACTTGCTCACGAAAGTGACGAATTCAAATCATCACTTTAGTTACCCAACTTAGTCTACGCCTTAACGTCTGAATTTAATCACTGTAATTGAATCAAATATTGTTTTAAATGTGATACCTATTATTTTTAGATCGGTATGGTATGCATGTTGTACACTTTCATATCAAACATCCCGACTTTCAGTTGAATTGTCACTTAGATGATTTTCGAATAAGGTTTTTCCGAGTAAAGGTTTTCCTGTGATCGCGTTGTTCCAGAACGTTACGGTGTATTTGTTTAATAAGCTTATTTTCTCTTTTTTGCCAGCAGATATCTACAGATATCGATGTTTTCTAAATAAAACTTAACTATGTCTTATTTAATCTAAGTTTACTAATCGATTTCGTTTTTCCTTGGGTATCTTGTTTTGATCTTCATATTATTTCCTTTTTCAAGCTTTTCTTTGCTCTTTGAAATTGTTTTTTGTTTTTTTTCTCTTATCTGTCATTTAAATTTGCCAATCTAGTGTCTAATATTTGCACCTTTCTTCTTAAATAATCGACATAATCGTGTTTTAATTTTCTGCGATTTTTAAGAGTCGCTTTTTTACCCGCAGACGCGCGCCAAGGGGACGGGTTATATTCTGATATTTCACTTTAAGGTGGCGTTTCTTCTCTAATAACTCTTTTAGTATATTTGGCTTGTTTTGCTTTATTCTATCCCCGTAACGTTTAGCTCGATCCCTCCAGTTTTTTTTACGCGTAGCTTTGTTCACGAGAAGTATCTTCTCGTGAACACAGCTATGGTATTTAAACAGTATTTTTTTTTAATAATAATCCCTTTTCTTTTCTTATTTAATACCTTTCTCTAGCTTACTACCTTACTTCTGCTATGAATGACATTGGCATCCGTTTAAATTTTTTCAGACATTTTGGCATAATTGAACTGTAAAACTTATTTTATTAATTTAATCACCAAAATACTAATATTTACCACTTCGTACTATTTCTACATATAGGTGTCACACATGTCAAAGTATTATAAGCATATATCTTACAAAGAACTTTAATTGAATAATTAAATTTAACAAATTCATCTCCCGATGCATCATTTTCGTGGTCAAAAGTCACTTTCGTGTCCGACCACGAAAGTGACTTTTGACCACGAAAGTGACGGATCACGAAAGTGACGACCACGAAAGTGACGATAGTCTGCTTTAACGGATTTATACTGAATAGTTTTTAAGTTATAACGGAATTACATGGTGGACGTGTAAATTAACCCCAGAAAGCATGAATTAAGCATATTAATATAATTTAATAATTAAACACTTACCTAAACTTAAGTCAACAAAAGTGACGCACGATCTTTGACACAGACTTGACAAGATACAATATCATTTTATTAATCATAAATGATGTCCGTCATCGGTGTCCAACTATTTACCAAACTTTTGACGCAGAGTATCGGTGTTGCTAATGTATTTAAAACGTATAAATACTACGATGTGACCAGTTTTTTTGCCAAAAATATTACTAAATATGAGTGACCACGAGAGTGATGATGGTTTTAGGAACAAATTAAATCATTTCAATATTGATATTCATCATTGCTGTATTTTTTGTGCTTTTGTTTTATATATAGCCAACTTACTTCCACATAAGTATATACAGTTAACATTGCGTTTTTGCTAAATATATATTTTTAACAGTAGTGAGCAGTAGACGATGTCTCATCCGAACTGACCACGTAGCGTGATGTTTATTACGTAAATCGGCAATTTCAGAAAAACATCTTACAATATTCTAAAAAACATTATTGGACGATAATAGTATTAACAAAATAAACACGTAAAGTTAATAAAATATCATTTACTACGTATACTTTTCTGCACATCAAGTCTGAACACAGTTTCATGCATTGAAATAATGACCCGTACACGTAAAAACGCGCCTCCTGAGAACTACCCTGAACTGGAGTATACAAATGGGTAACCACAACATATTTTTTATTCTAAAAACCGGCCAAGAGCGTGTCGGGCCACGCTCAGTGTAGGGTTCCGTAGTTTTCCGTATTTTTCTCAAAAACTACTGAACCTATCAAGTTCAAAACAATTTTCCTAGAAAGTCCTTATAAAGTTCTACTTTTGTGAATTTTTTCATATTTTTTGAACATATGGTTCAAAAGTTAGAGGGGGGGGGACGCACTTTTTTTTCCTTTAGGAGCGATTATTTCCGAAAATATTAATAATATCAAAAAACGAACTTTGTAAACCCTTATTCATTTTTAAATACCTATCCAACAATATATCACACGTTGGGATTGGAATGAAAAAAAAAATCAGCCCCCACTTTACATGTAGGGGGGTACCTTAATAACTCATTTTTTTCCATTTTTTATTTTTGCACTTTGTTGGCGTGATTGATATACATATTGGTACCAAATTTCAGCTTTCTAGTGCTAACGGTTACTGAGATTATCCGCGGACGGACGGACGGACGGACGGACGGACGGAGGGACGGACGGACGGACGGACGGACGGACGGACGGACGGACGGACAGACAGACATGGCGAAACTATAAGGGTTCCTAGTTGACTACGGAACCCTAAAAACGAATAGGAACGAACGATTAAGAAGTATATTTTACGAGATTATTAGTAAGAAGCTAACGAGAGCGAAGTCTGAGTTTTTTTTAATAATATAATTAAATAACATTAAAGTAATATTTCATGTATATTTTTGCCCAAACTAGAAACGAGTAAACTCTCTCAGCGTACCTCTCTGTTCACACGCAATGCAACGCAAACTTACTTTTTCTACGAAAATAAAAGTAAAATTAAAAACTCAGGACCGCTGAATGAGATTAAAATATACTTGGATATAATTATAAATGTAGATGTATGTCTCGCCATATGTCCCACTGAATAAATTGCACTTTTTATGGTAGCTCATATTTTATTGGTAGGAACGTTTTTACTTTACACAGTATGCGGTGAAATTGTTGGTGTTGTAAAATGGTAATTTTAATAGTTGTTTATTTACTTGTACATAATTTTATACTATTTAGTGAGTGCTAAAATTTACTAATCAACATGAATATTTTAAAGTGTAGGTATTTACATATGTATGATAAACTCGGGTTATTAAACATAAAATATATTGACGATCGGTCTGGCCTAGCGAGTAGTGACCCTGCCTGCTAAGCCGCGGTCCCGGGTTCAAATCCCGTAAAGGGCATTTATTTGTGTGATGAGCAGATATTTTTTCCTGAGTCAAGGATGTTTTCTATGTATATAAGTATTTGTATATTATATATATCGTTGTCTGAGTACCTGCAACACAAGCCTTCTTGAGCTTACCGCGGGACTCAGTCGATCTGTGTATTCTTTACAGTCCTATAATATTTATCTTATTCATTTATTTTTGTAATTTTATTTGCAATGATGATTGTTAAAAACTTTTTGCCTACGTAATAAAATTTTAGTTTACCTATTAAGTACCTACTTGTTGTAACCTTTTCTCTTTGCATCGCTGAATGATAAACAATATAAACATACAGCGTGTGGATTCCATACGGGCGAATAATGTATCCAGTTATAGTATCTGATCATACGAATCGTATAGGATAATCATTTTGTTAAAAAGTGTTATTAATTAAGAGTAATTAATTTGTTTAATCTGGCCAAGCAGCAATGTACGCCGTCCAACTTAATTTGATATGACATAAACGTCATGTCGTAATGACGTTTAGGTAGATACGCTAATTGATTTGGACATAATACATTGCGTGCTGAATTATTATGTATGAAAAAAAATATCTCATCTATTCAAAAGAAAAAACATGTAGTGAGGCTCCTTAGGTCCGATACTAATCGTTATTAAGATATTCACCCGTATGGAATACACACGCTGTATATTTATTACAAAGTTAAAAATGTGTCCATACATTATATGTATTTGTTTATTTATAAATTGTATACCTATGAATACCACTACATCGTCGCCTAGTTTCCATAGTGCAAGCTTAGTAAAAGGTGATTGAATAGTTATTTTTGTTGAATAAATCATTAGTATCAAAGAGGATCGAGTATTATAGGGTTACCCAGTTATGGTACCATCGTATGTGGTCCCACGCCTTAGATAATTAAAGACATAAAATTGTAAAGTTTCATTATCATAAAATATCTAATATTCATAATTTAATGAATACATTAATATTACTCATAAAAACATAATAGAGCACGGTCTTTGTCACTACCTGTTCACACGCGTATCCCTTATTAATTTTCCAAGTTTTACGACCATTTATTTTTACAATTTTATGTCTTAAAGCGCAACCCTTTATAGGATTCGCTTAATCGTAGTTAATTATTAAGTTTTAATTTCTAATTCCCATTTCAGTCTCCGGACGGTGTAACACGCAATCAAATTGACCACATTGCAATCAGTCGTTCCTGGAGGTCCTCGCTGCTAGATGTGAGGAATAGGCGTGGCGCCGACGTGGATAGTGATTACCACCTGGTCCTTGCAGAAGTAAGAATTAAGTTGGCAATTCCCCATCGCAAATCTGAGCAGTCGTCCAGAAGATTTGACATACAGAAATTTCGGGACCCTGAGTGTCGCGAATACTTTCGCGTATGTCTCGGGAACCAGTTCGAGCTTCTGGAGGAACTTGAGGATGAGCAGATAGAGGAGACCTGGTCCCGGATCCGCACTGCCTTTACAAACGCCGGTGAAAAAGTGCTCGGCTATTCAAACCCAAGGAGGAAAGTCTGGATGTCGCAAGAGCTATGGCAGGCTATTGAAGCCAGACAAAATATCAAGTCCCAGTTACTGTAAGTAAGAGTAAGGCAGTCTGCGTTCGACGATAAAAAGACTTGCTCGTCGTGATCGCCGGAGAGTTGCTGATGAGCTAGCAGACCGCGCAAACACCGTCGCTAACCGCAAAGACATGCGACAGCTGTACGACATAACACGCTCGCTCAGCGGGCGTAGTGCTCGTGCGGCTAGGAAACCACTGAAGGGAAGCGACGGTAGTCTGCTATGTACAGAAAACGAACAGCTGCAGCGCTGGACGGAGCACTTCAGCCATCTGTTGGACCGAACCCAGTCACCGGAGCCCGAGTGCAGCTCTTTTAGTGAACCCGCCTGGAAACTGGACATCTCAACCATGCCGCCATTATTCGATGAGGTAGTCACGGCTCTAAAATCCTTGAAGCCGGGGAAGTCACCAGGGATCGATAATGTGCATGTTGACATGCTGAAGGCTGATGTTGCCACATCTGCAACGCTACTATATCCCCTAATAACCCGTATATGGGAAGCTGGACAAGTACCCGATGAATGGAAGCAGGGGCTCCTGGTGAAAGTCCCAAAGAAGGGGGATCTGTCGCGATGTGATAATTGGCGTGGGATTACACTACTCCCAGCTGCTGCCAAAGTCTTGGCAAAAGTTTTGCTTAATCGCATCGCGCCAAAAGTAGCTGACACTCTACGCGAAGAGCAGGCAGGATTTCGCCCGGGTCGCTCCTGCACAGACCACACCAACACCCTACGCATCCTTATAGAACAATCTGTCGAATGGCAAACGGAGCTGTTCTTAGCTTTCGTTGACTTTGAAAAGGCCTTTGACACGGTGAAGTGGACCGCGCTGTGGGCAAGTTTGGGCAGGAGGGGTATCCCTGCCTGCATCATACGGATAATACGCTCTTTATACGAAGATAGCACATGCAGGGTAGTACATGAGAAAGAGCTCGGAGCGCCTATACACATTACAGCCGGAGTAAAACAGGGATGCCTCTTATCACCGCTTTTATTTGTGATCCTCCTAGATAACGTCATGCGCAATGTGGTATCGACGCCGAGGGGTATACCATGGGACACCAACGCTCTGGAAGACTTGGACTACGCGGACGACATCGTGTTAATTTCGCCTACTCTTGCTTATCTGGAAGCTAAACTTGAAAGTCTTCAGGAAGAGGCGGACAGAATGGGCCTGCGAATCAACAAACGCAAAACAGTCAGCATTCGTGTGAAGTCAAGTTCAACGGATCCGCTGACACTGGGGGGCGAAAGCCTAGACTCGGTGTCCAAGTTTGTGTACCTAGGAAGCGTGTTGACTGACAAAGGTGGAGCGGACGACGACATCGACAGCAGAATAAAAAAGGCGAAGGCTGCGTTTGCTCAGTTAAAGGCCGTCTGGGAGTCAAATGTGCTCACGCGTCGAATCAAACTTTCCCTCTTCGAATCCATAGTGAAATCTGTGCTACTGTTTGGCTGCGAAACGCGGAGAGTGACAAAGGGCCTAACGAAAAAGCTCCAAGTATTCGTCAACAAGTCCCTGAGGTCGATCCTTCGCGTTTTCTGGCCAAACACTATCCGAAATCAAGACCTGTGGAGTATATGCCAGCAAACACCCATTGACGAGGAAATCGCGACACGAAAATGGAGATGGATTGGACACACTCTTCGGAGAGGGGGAAGAAATAATGCGAGCATTGCTTTCGACTGGAAACCGCAGAATGCAAGCCTTGGCCCCGGGCGTCCTGTTCACTCATGGAAGCGGTCCGTCGAAAATGAGCTACGAGCGGCTGGTCTGAGCTGGAGCGAGGCCACGAGGGTCGCTGCGTGGCGCGAGCTTGTGAAGGCCCTTTGCACCTCTGGGGTGCCTTAGGACTACAACATTTCATTGGTCGGGTGCATCACAAAGGTAACTCATAAAATATCTAGCAACTTAGTAACGTCTCGGCAAACCTTATCTTGCCGAAACCCATAAATTATTAGCTGCATGTTGAAGGCGTAGCCGGCCTATTTTAGTCTCGCTACCCATTAAAACTCTATGTCATAGTTTTACAACCGAACTTTATCAGTTCCTGGGTCCTTTGTTTCGTAGACTCCGCCCAGGGCAGTCCACTCCCCCCCTGACCAGTGGAATAAATACGTATATATAGAACACGGAAGCTAGAACTGATTCTGTCCTTAGCTTTCGTGCTAGCCTCTAACTTATTGTAACCTAGTGTTAATTATTCTCGGGATTATATCTGAATCTCAAATTCAGCCTTTTTATTAAAAACATCCAATCGTGCCGCGCGCTAACCCTAAACCTCGCGGGACATGTTGTCCTCGCCGTAGCCGTTCTACGGGCTATTGTCGGTCGCCGCATCTCCACCGCCTCTACGAGCAACCGCTGTCTTGTGGTGACAAGGCAGTCTCCACCACCTGCATCGAAGACTTCAGGGCTCCCATCATATTTCTACCTACTGTCGAAAAAAAAATGTGTAATCACAGTGCATAGACTGCCATTTCTTGACACAGGCTTAAAACTTTTGAACCTCATTAGCGCCATCTAGCTGAGCGTACCCCAAAGGCGTAATGTCATCTAGGCCACCGTACCTTTTTCTGTATGGTACTGAGGTACGTTTTTTTCTTAGACTTTATCTGTCTATACGGAGTTATATATTATGTCTTTGTTAGTATTTAGATCATAGATGATTATGTAAATATGTATGTTGTAAATCCCTGACATTACATTCCCCATTGATTTCTGTTCCTTACAAAAGTGTTACCTACATCCTAGAAAGGATAAAGTATTCAGAGCTCAGGTCAGATCAGACCAAACTTAGGTATGAGAAATACTAACATTTTAGACCCCTGCGGCTTGGCAGCATAAGCAACATTGTGTGGCACATATGAAGTTGATAGTAATTTCGTGCTTCTAGCGATATTCATTTTTTATACAATATCAGAGGCAAAAATGCATACGGCCCATGATGACTGTCAGCCTATGAACGCCTGAAACTCGATGTTATATGCGCGTTGCCATTACTACTCTGCACCCTTGATAAATAGGTTCTCCCAGTCTAATTCCCCAGTACAAACACAACAGCATGAGGGTCTACTTTGAGTTATTTTGGTGGTATCGTGTGTAGAAATCAGAATAGGGTAGGTAAAGTTTTTTGAAGATTATCAAATAATATATGTTTCTGATAGAATACGTCATAACTATCACGGAAAGGTGGCTCTTTTATTTTTATTTCGTCTAATTTATTTATTATATATTTTTAAGTAACCGAAATGACATATGTGAAATTTAATAGCAGATGATGTGACAATGCCTTTGCGCGTGCTGAATGTATGAAATTAGAAAAAAAAGCAATGTCGACTGTCAGTGTCACTTGACTGTCATTGGTGTTTTTTTTTTTCTAATTTCTTACAATTCAGCACGCGCGAAGGCATTGTCACCTCATCTGCTATTAAATTATACGAAATAAAAATAAAAGAGCCACCTTTCTGTGATCGCTATAACGTTTTTTATCAGAAAGATGTATTATGTGCCTATCTTCAAAAAACTTTACCTACATTAAAACAGTAATGAATTGCACAATAATTAATCTGGCTTCATAGCCCTAAACTGATGATGACAGGTTTGATTTTACACGGATATAAATAAATAAACAAAATATTATAGGACATTCTTACACAGATTGACTGAGCCCACCACCCCCACCCCCACCACCCCCTTTCTTCCCGTGGGTGTCGTAGAAGGCGACTATGGGATATGGGTTAAATTGTGGCGTAGGCGAGAGGCTGGCAACCTGTCACTGCAATGTCACAGTTTCGTTTTCTTTCAACCCCTTATTTGCCAAGAGTGGCACTGAAGCTTTAATAGTTTCATGTGTTCTGCCTACCCCTTTATGGGATACAGGCGTGATTGTATGTATGTTGTATGTATGTATGTATGTATTGACTGAGCCCCACGGTAAGCTCAAGAAGGATTGTGTTGTAGGTATTCAGACAACGATATATATAATATATAAATTCTTATATACATAGAAAATATCCATGTCTAAGGAACAAATATCGATACCTCTGGGTTCAATTGGCGTAAAGGACATTTTGGCGAAAATGAGTTATATATACAGTTTTGTTCAGAATTTCAAGCGCTATCGATCTGTGTAGTTAAAATTTCGATATCTCTTAAAAAGTTGCCTTTACGACCAAGATTTTCTACTATGGACTTGCAAAAATAGCTTTTCTGAAGGGGCGTAAATATCAAGTCATTAATTATAAATTATTATTTGTGTCGTAAAGGAAATCTACAAATAAAAATATAGTCGTAAGTCACCTTGATATATATTATTGCCCTTTAAGCCCTTACTTTTTAAGGATCACTTTCTATAGTAGGGTGGTAAAGTTGGGCGTAAAGGACAAGTTTTTTTGTTCTTCGTCCTTTACGACCAGCACTAAAAATATTTTATCCGCAACTGTAATCGATATCATTGGGTTCAATTGTCGTAAAGGACATATAATGCAGGTTTCCAAGAGAAAGATAAACCCACTTTTTTGTTTTTTTGGCCTATATTTGTGACGTGTATAAGAAAAATATGCAGATTACGAGTATCTTTAACCTAGTGTAACAACCGTAGTGATAAACTAAACGATTTAGAAGATAGATGGTTGTAAAGGACACGTCAAAAGCTATTAACGTCCTTTACACCCATGATTTGATAGGGTCGTAAATGACGGTCTTAGATGATTTTTATACAAAACCGGGGCGTAATTGTAACCGAAATGGTACAAATGTTGTGCTAAGTTTACAATTAAAAACTGGAAAAATGTGTCAAAACGTACTTAATATGGCATAGAATAGACATTAGTTTAATGCAGTGTATTATTTATCTAAGCTATCTTAGAAACAAAAAAGAACAAGACTATTTTATATCCAGTTTTGTAATAAAGAAACAATATTTGCTTAAAAACGATCTACTAATACTTTGGCAACAAGCTCAAAGTTATTTTTTTAGTATTCGCCGCTGTTGAATAGTCAGTAGGTTACGCATTCAGCCTTTAATTCTAGCGGGGAAACGCTTTCGTAGTATTATTATACTGCGACGAGATGTAGGTAATTTAAAAAAAACACTATGGTAATCAGGGTACGTACCCACAACGTATGCACAAACGCTCACTATAATATCTATTTCGTAGCTATATATTTTTTTCGTAGCTATAGCTATAGCTTTATCGCTCTTGCGTATTGCACCAGACTGCATTTTTATCGGCGTCTGGCGTCGACGATTGCCATTCAGCTACGCCGCCAGTAAACTTTAACAGTAGACTATACTAACATTTAGTGCGACAATAACAGGTGCGTTTCGCTAGCGAATGAGCGTTAGCGTTTGGTGACTTGGCTATGTACCCACAGGTACTTAAAGCATTGACTATAATATTTCTAGGATTGAACTCATAATTAAGATTATTCTTACTTAACAGGTTAAAGACTAAATAACAATCTTCTGTTTTAAAATTATCAAAAATATGCATCAACATAGTAGGTAGTCTTGACTACAGTTACTATTATTTATTAGTTGGTCACAGTTTGTATACGCGTCTTAACTTGCGTTTATAAATTGGTAGTTAACTCTTAGTTATTCTTAGAACTTCTTTCTACTTTATACTTAAAATTATTGTCGTATTAATATAGTCTACTGTTCACAGTTGCTGATTAAAGTTTACGTGATTACCATTAGTGTTTTTATATTTACTTAAACTACGAAAGCGTTTCCCTGCTAGAATTAAATACTGAATGCGTAACTTATTGAGAGTTGAGACAGCGGCGAGTACTAAAATAATAACTTTCCAAAATACTAGATAGTTTTTAAGCAAATGTTGTTTCTTTATTGCAAAACTGGATATAAAATAGTCTTGTTCTTTGTCTCTGCTAAATATTTAGATAAATATACACTGTAACACTATTGTGGCTATTCTATGCCATATTAACTACGTTTTGATACATTTTTCAAGTTTCTCAATTGTAAACTAAGCTAAAAACAGTTGCCATTTGCACCATTCCGGTTACATTTACGCCCCGAATTTGTATAAAAATCATCTAAGACCGTCATTTACGACCCTATCAACTCTAATTGTTCAAAAAAATCGTGGGTGTAAAGGACGTCCATAGCATTTTGACGTGTCCTTTACAACCATCTAACTTCTAAACCGTTTAGTTTATCACTACGGTTGCTACACTAGGTGAAGGATACTAAAAATCTACATATTTTTCTATATACGTCGCAAATATAGGTCAAAAAACAAAAAAGATATAAACATTTTTCTAAAAAAAAAGTTGTTTTTTGCTTCTCCTGAAAACCTGCATTTTGTCCTTTACGCCAATTGAACCCAAAGGTATCGATATATGTGCTCATCACACAAATAAATGCCCTTACCCGGGATTCGAACCCGGGACCGCGGCGCAGCAGGCAGGGTTACTACCGACTGCGCCAGACTGGTCGTCACATGATCGGATTAGGGTCGGAGGGTCTGATGACAGGTTAGATTGACAGTGATGACGCGCCGCAACGCTTCAGCAGTAATTCTTATACAGTTTGAACCAGAACAATACCTTTATTCACATTTCTAGCCCCCTGCGGCTTGACGACATGATTTTGTACCCTTGTTCACGAGTTCAGACCTTATTTGCCACTTTATTTTAAGGTTACCCTTTACTTGATATTTATCGTTCGTCCTTCAATTTATTGACTTTCGTCACAATGGATTTAGTACTACGTAAAGCGAAGATATGTATCCCGAAACACCAGCCATCGATTTATAAAGACGTATCTACATTTGGACTTTAGCGTAATTTGGAAGCCAGACTGGATATGAACCCAGCATGATAATTATATACCTACAGATTAAGTGCTTTTGAAATTTAGAGAGAGATAAGAATGGACGATATACGTTGGAAAGAGAGAGAAACAAACACGGAAGTATTACATTTTAGATAACTGCTTATAACGATTGAAAACAAAAAAAAACGTGGTAAGACATCTGATAGATGAAATCTGATAATTTAAAATATTTATTTGGCGGACTGCAAACACATGTAATACAATACACAATTAAAAAGAAAACACACAAATCAATAGCAACATAAATAAAAAAGAGAACAGTAAAATAAAATTGAGACAGAAAAAATACAACAATAATAAAAAATTATATAAAATTGAATACAGATTGTGTGCGATATGACACGATTCACATATAAAATCTAAAATTGAAGGGAAAACAGAAAAGAAAAAGATGAGAGACGAGTCAGACGAGGATGTATATTTAATACATTCACTGTACAGTCAAGGCTGCGTCCGCGCATCCCTTCATACGAGCAAAAGGTCGTGATGTCGCAAGCCAAGGTCCGGCCTAAGTCGGAAACTGGCTTTCGACAGCTAAGGTAAAAGTACCTGGCCTTATTAGGGCATGAAGATTCTATTACACTCAAGTATTAAGATTTATGGTACACGGATTGAATGTTTTGCTGCTTAAGGATATTTTATGCTGTGTTCTCACCTCGTTATTTAGCTTCCGTTTTATAAAGATGTTTTTATAGAAAAATTACCAAAGATTAAAAATCTTCAGAAATATTAAAAATGAATACATTGCTGACATTGGACAAGGCAATAGAAGACCCAATATTTGCGAGCTAAATGGCAAAAGGTTTTTTTTTGTATGAATAGGTAGACGTTTGACCACGATCACATCTGATGGTAAGTGATAAATAAATAAATAAAATAAATGAATATTATAGGACATTCTTACACAGATTGGCTGAGGCCCACGGTAAGCTCAAGAAGGCTTGTGTTGTGGGTACTCAGACAACGATATATATAATATATAAATACTTATATACATAGAAAACATCCATGACTCAGGAACAAATATCTGTGCTCATCACATAAATAAATGCCCTTACCGGGATTCGAACCCGGGACCGCGGCGCAGCAGGCAGGGTTACTACCGACTGCGCCAGACCGGTCGTCGTGATGATGCGGTCTACGGTGGAGCACCTATGAGATACCTATTTACTCTTGCTTTAAGGATACCTGAGACCTGTACTTTTGCGCTATGAAGAATTAGTGTTCACCAGAACCCTGTAAAAAGTTTCAAACCAATAGCCACAAACATGTACAGATTGTTCAGGATTAAATGTCACCAAGTGAGATAAATATTATAAAGTTCAAATGCATAGTATGGACTATTGAGTTTTGTTTAAGTTTAAAAAAAAATAAAGACTATTTAGCAACCAGCATATCCACTTGACCGGGAATCATCATTTTCCTGGCCTCTTATATACAAATTTGTATGCAAGGGGGTCTACTTTTCTCTGCAGTTGACTGTACTATTGTATGTCACAATTTGAATTTTTAACCATTCTATACTGACCATAATTATGTCTAGTCATAGGTATACTTGTTACAGTTGTTACTGGCATATTTTTTTATACTACGTCGGTGGCAAACAAGCATACAGCCCGCCTTATGGAAAGCGGTCATCGTAACCTATGGACGCCTGCAACTCAAGGAGTGTCATATGCGCGTTGCCAACCTATTAGAAACTTGTACCTACACTCCCTTTTGCTGTGTTAAGTACACAGCAAAAAGGAGTGTACAAGTTTCAAAGAGTTCCGTAGGTCCATCCGTCACCAGCACGCCGCACGCTCGTTGAACTATGGCAGCCTTACTTACCGTCAGGAACACAACTCTAAAACAAAACAAATATGGGCCAAAACGTCGGAAATAAATGATTCTAATTTCATTTTCATTTGAAAGCAGCTAGGCACGTATCCTTGCAAGTTATTAGACTTTGGGTCATGGAACGTGCATTAGTAGGCATATTCACATAATAGAAGGTGGCCACGCAGGTTGCACACTCGCTTCACCTTGGCACGTGTCTAACGCTGTACTTAGGCAGATGCACGCGGTAAATGTCAATATGCGATAATAGTATTACGAAATGTCAAAGTTGGTCCTATCAGGTCAGTCCTTAAGAGGCCATTCATCATTCGCCCTCATGCGATTTCTAAGAAACGAAAGTACCTAATTTATTAACGATTAGCCAAATCTTGGCACTAAAAAGACGGCAAATTAGAAAAATGTAGGGCTCAGCGGCCAATATGTCTTCACGTTAACGTTGACGGGTTCATCGACGAGCCAAAACAAAAAAAATGAATTTCGCGCATTTTTTCTGACAAGATTTGGTTGACCGTATTAAGTGCTAAAAGAATCATTTCAGGCATATACTAATCCGCATATTTATTGAAAATTCGAAACAAATCTAACGTAAATGAATAGTTATGATTATTAACCTAACCGCAAAATTTAAATTTTGAAAAAACCCCCGACTGCGACATAGAGGTTTGATTTTCATGAAATATGGCTAAGAATACTCCCGACTAACTCAGCTTTCAAACAAAAATAACTAAATCCAAATCGGTTCATCCGTTCGGGAGCTACGACGCCACAGACAGACACACACACACACAGACAGACAGACAGACAGACAGACAGAAAGACAGACAGACAGACAAACAGACAGACAGACACGTCAAACTTATAACACCCCATAATTTTAGAACAAAACGGGACTTAATCGCGTAAACACTTATATTTATATTTGGCCCGACGTTTCGAACATCACATTATGTTCGTGGTCATGGGTAGACTGGCGAGGAATTGCATCAACATCTTCTAGCCGCGCGAGTTTCTCGAACTACCCGCACTTGTTCTTGATTATTCACTTTTGCGCTAGGGTTGTCACTTTGCCTACACACAACACTCACGACATCAGCCGGTGTGTCCCTCGGTGTTTTTTCACGCTTACATTTTGTACATTTTGTTTGTGTTTTTGTTCTAAAATTATGAGTGCAAATCGTGTTAGTCTAAATCATTATAACACCCCGTCGTTTTTGCGTCGTGGCAGGGGCGGCTCACTCCGCAATTCTATCGCCGCGCTACAAGTACATGCTGGCGGCCGCGAGTTCGCGGCCTAATCAGGGGTGGCGCGCGTTCTCACGGAACGCACGTTCGCACTTTCTATTGTTACTTTACGTCGCGACTTTTTTTTTAAGGTTCATATGCGATGTCCGCATGTGGAATGACTAATAATGCTTAGTTAAATAGACATCATGAATAATAGGACAATTTTACACATATCTACTATTAATTATGTCCCACGGAAAAGTTCAATAAGGCTTGTGATGTTGGGACTTACAAAAATATATAAATACTGTATATATACCTAGAGAGTACCCAAAACTTGACTATAATAGTATAACATTTTATTTGATATTAATTCGTTTTAATCCATAGGCAACCCTATCGACCGACGCTGCGCACGTGCGGCTCCTTTCTTTGTTAAAATTTTGTAGGCATTTAAAAAGGCGGCATTTTGTGAACACCAAAGCAGTGGGCCTTCTGTACTTGTACTATTATATATTCTGTGGTCGTGGGTTAAAAAAACATTGACTGATGACAATATTATACAGGTAAATAAATGAGAAAAACGTTTATAAGAAGAATCTTTCCTCCTATCCACTCAACAAAGGAAGTGTTAACAAGATTCCCTGAGAATTATACATAAAATTATAATGTAACTTCACACCATAACATCATAATTTTAATATTATTCAAGAAAAAATCGTTTAACTGCATTTTATTACCTTTTATATAGTCATACTAGTTATGAAAAAGAAGCTGCACTTTTGGATGGAAGCAAGCCGCTTTGCATGGTGATAGTAGACATCATAGTAAACGATTTTTTCCGAGGATATCGAAATTTCATCCCTTAGGAAGCCGAGCGTAGCGAGGTGTTTTATGAAAATTAAAAAAATTCTATCTTTTTATTGTGTAGTCCGATTTTGACAAAACGTATCTCAAATGAAAGGTATTAATTTTTGTAATTAAAAAAAAATACAAAAAAAAACATTTTGAAACAAAAGTAAGAAAAAAATTAAAAAAAGTAAATTTACGTCTCGCACTGAATAACTTCAAAGAATGACAGACAAAATGTACAATGTCGATATACGAGTTTTTTTTAATAGAAGACAGATAAATTTGTAGTTGAAAACTGAAGACCGCATTGAAATCGGATTAGCATTTTTTAAGATACAAGTTGCCAAAGTTGGGAAAGATCGCTTTATATGGCCACTTTGAAATTCCTTTGCCATAAAGTCAGAAATAATATGTTTTTCTGACACAGAAAAATACATAGTAACAGTACACATCAAAATAGAATTAAAAATTCCGAGGATATTATAATTTCATCCCTTAGAACGACGAGCGCAGCGAGGTCGGTTACGAAAACCGAAAAAAAAAAATCTCTTTTTTTTTTACGTCGTCCGATTTTGACAAAACATGTTTCATTTGAAAGGTATTGCTTTATGTAACTTAAAAAAAATATTGAAAAAAATTGGAAAAAAAATGTAAGATTTAAAAAAAAAACCTTAATTTTCGTATCACACTGAATAACCGCAAAAAACGGTAGACACGGTGTATAATTTCGATATATGATTTTGTAAAATTAAAGACAAATAAATGCATGATTATAAACTAAAAACCGAATCGAAATCGAATCAGTAGTTTTTAAGATGCAAGTTGTCAAAGTTGGCTTAGTTTGTTTATATGGTCGCTTATAAATTCCTTAGGCAGAAAGTCAGAAACATTATATTTTTCTTACAGTTAAAAGTATGCATAGGTAATAGATATCATAATAAACAATTTTTTACGAGGATATAAAAAATTCATCCCTTGGAAAGCCGAGCGTAGCGATGTCTGTTACGAAAAACAAAAAAAAGGCAGTTATTTTTTATTGGATCGTCTTTCTAAGGGTTTCTAAGGAATTAAATTTTTATATCCTTGTAAAAAAATGTTTGTAATGATGTCTATTACCTATGCATACTTTTAACTGTAAGAAAAATATAATGTTTCTGACTTTCTGGCTAAGGAATTTATAATCGACCATATAAACAAACTTCGCCAACTTTGACAACTTGCATCTTAAAAACTACTGATTCGATTTCGATTCGGTTTTTAGTTTATAATCATGCATTTATTTGTCTTTAATTTTAAAAAATCATATATCGAAATTATACACCGTGTCTACCGTTTTTTGCGGTTATTCAGTGTGATACGAAAATTAAGGTTTTTTTTTTTTAAATCTTACATTTTTTTTCCAATTTTTTTCAATATTTTTTTTAAGTTACATAAAGCAATACCTTTCAAATGAAACATGTTTTGTCAAAATCGGACGACGTACAAAAAAATGAGATTTTTTTTTCGGTTTTCGTAACCGACCGCTACGCTCGTCGTTCTAAGGGATGAAATTATAATATCCTCGGAATTTTTAATTTTATTTTGATGTGTACTGTTACTATGTATTTTTCTGTGTCAGAAAAACATATTATTTCTGACTTTCTGGCAAAGGAATTTCAAAGTGGCCATATAAAGCGATCTTTCCCAACTTTGGCAACTTGTATCTTAAAAAATGCTAATCTGATTTCGATGCGGTCTTCAGTTTTCAACTAAAAATTTATCTGTCTTCGATTAAAAAAACTCGTATATCGACATTGTACATTTTGTCTGTCATTCTTTGAAGTTATTCAGTGCGAGACGTAAATTTACTTTTTTAATTTTTTTCTTACTTTTCTTTGAAATTTTTTTTCTTTGTATTTTTTTTTAAATTACACAAATCAATACCTTTCATTTGAGATACGTTTAGACAAAATCGGACGATACAATAAAAAGATAGAATTTTTTTAATTTTCATAAAACACCACGCTACGCTCGGCTTCCTAAGGGATGAAATTTCGATATCCTCGGAAAAAATCGTTTACTATGATGTCTACTATCACCATACAAAGCGGCTTGCTTCCATCCAAAAGTGCAGCTTTTGGCCAAAAATTCTCCATAACAAGTATGACTAATAGTGATTAATGAAAGGACGTCCAGGGGAAAAAAGCAGGTAAATTATAGTAGGTATTACAAATACCAAAAAAATATTATTATCCCGTCCCTTGCTCGGAAACACGTGTTTTGTCCTTTAATACTAGCGGGTAAAAATGCATTTTATCCACTAGTGGATAAAGTAATTTGACCTTGAATATAGTAATTTTTTTTTGCTTTAAAATTGATAAAAGTAAGTGAATCTAGTGATGACGATGATTTACCACCTGTGGAACTACTGGAAGCAGTGATAAACGCGTTTTTTGCGTTGTACTTTCCTCGCTATAGTGAGGGGAAAAGTTTTGTGTTACACTCGGGTGCAAATGTATTTTGCTTCTCGTGTGTTAAAAAACTCGCAAGTTCAGGATTTTATTCTCGAACCACTCGCTTCGCTCGTGGTTCAACTATAAAATCCATTCACTTGCTCGTTTTTCAATTCCACACTCGGCATTAAAATACAACTTTGCACCCTTGTATAACAAATTACTATTTATTTATTATTCATTACAGTTACATTTCGCCACTACTTTGAAAAAAATCTCGTATCTCACGCTTCTCCTCAAAGTTAAAACGCAGTAAGTCTATATGCATTCCATACATACTTACTACAATTTTCTTTTCATTGACAGACGAAGATACAAGTTTTTTTTAAAGTAGTGACGATTTGTATTGTCGTTGCTAGTTAAGACGCGACAGGAGGGGTCAATAGGCTAGTTTCCTACTACTAGTCATATCAGCTTGTTTTTAAGAACTGTCAAAACTATTGGCTAGTATGGTATTAACATGAAATCGTGAGGAGTGACGTCGCGGTCAATTAATTTACTTTATGTCTTTCTCTTTGACTTATTAATAGAAATTATGTTTGAAAATAACTACTGTCCATATTTTTCTTCTAATTATTTGGTGATTTATTTCGTGCACTGCATAAAATATATGACCCTATTCTAAATACAAATGCTGTCAATAATTTTATCCCTGGCTTCTGAATTTAGGGGTTTAATCAGCACAGGTTTTTTTTTATTTATGTTGTCGGACTTTTATTTTTAACTATATCCTATCAATTTTTTTTAGAAACGGCCTTAAAGACTTTTTAAATTAGTTTTCTGAACCAACTGCACCTTAATGCAGCAACGTACGACTTCTTCCTAAGTACATATTAATAAGCCTAATTAAGTAAAAATAAATGATAAGCGACTGTTTACTTTGCTTACACATTATAATTATGAGTTCATTTGCCACTTCCTCAATTAAAATTAATTTATCAATCAATGAAACCACCACAAGAAACCCGTTGAATAAATTGAAATTACTAAATAAATATAAATGTATTGTATTGTTATTGAAAGTTTGAATAACTAGTTAAGGACTGACACACACATCGACTGACCGAAAACACATCATAAAACTACTCAAGTCTCAGTGCCACTCTTACCATAAACGGATTGAAATAAAAAAATGTTGGCTTATGTTACTTATGTTCATCATGAACGGCGATTTCTGCTTCCTATCAAGGGTACGTAGCCAAATGCACAAACGCTCCCGATAAAACCTGTTTCGTAGCTATCTCTATCGCTCTTGCGTATTGGCGTGACGGAGCCAGAGCTGCATTTCTATCGGCGTCTAGCGTCGACAATTGCCATTCCGCTACACCGGCTGGAAGCTTGTCTGCTCGTTTGCTGCCTATATATAAAAAAAATCGTTTGTCCCTTTCCATCATATTTATACGTCGAAAAAAGACAAACGATTTTTAGCGGCTTATTAACTAGTAATGGTTTATAAACAATGAGCAAAAGAGCTTAGCCCGTCACAGGTTATGATAAAGTTACTATAGAAGGAAGGGTATAAAGGAAGATTGGAGGCAGTTGGAGGATGCGAAAGAATGCCGAAATTGAGGAACTAGTAGCCGAGCCAAATATAATACATAGGTGAAACCAAAGCGCATCGTCAACGTTGGCTAGGTTACCTTGAAATGATGAGTGAAGATCGGGGAGTCAAAAGAGCCTACTTGGGAAGACCGAATGGACGCCGTCCTGCTGGTCGCCCAAAAGATCGTTGGGTGGATAGAGTGGAGGTTGACCTCCGTAAGCTCGGCGTCGGCGAAAACTGACGCGATACGCTCAAGACCGATCAAAGTGGCGTGCTCCTGTGTTGGAGGCCAAAACTCATTTTGGGTTATCGCGCCAGCCAAGTAAGTAAGTAGGTACTTTAGAAGGTAAATTGGGCACGTTTGACAGTATACCTAGTAAAACATCGCAGAACCCAGGTCAACAGGTGCATGCAAATGCATTTGGAAATGCCAGCGTAAGATTATCTGCGATGCGATGACCTAAATGTGTGCATTTAGAATCTTTAAACTGTAATTGTCCAATTTTTATTTGAATTATACAATAACTATTTATAGACGAAAAGTATATGTATCAGTAACTTTGTATTGAAAATCTCCAAAACTCATTTTTTTACGACAAATTTTAAGTCAGTTATGACACTTGTCACAAGCTTTAGGTACTTAACTTTTTTACGATTATTCCAAATGTTAATAATTCTTCTCTGAGCACAAGGAATTTGAGCCTTTATGTCTTATGAACTTACGGCTACCAATCAACTTAAATTGCATACTATTTTCTGCCGTCCTAAAACTATTTTCATACCAATTCTAAATTTGTTCAGCGTCTTCAGCGGTTTATGTGTAAAAAGTCAGCAAACAGGCAGATAATAGATACATATTTTTCCATTTATAATATTAGTATGGATCTGATAACTATATCTTTGCACTGTTAATAATGTTATTACGATAAACGACAGGTCCTATTCAGATCCGTGACTCAGATCATCTACTCTACGGAACGAATCCAAATGTCTTCTAGAACAATAGGCCCTGTCGAGCTTACTACGCTGATTGCTAGGGTTACCTCTATCTACAAATGTAAATATATATTTTTTTTAATTTTACAATAACATTTCATTCACAATTTTTATTCATCATAATATTTCATTAATCAAGAGAACGTTCTTGGGTCGACCGGCTGGTGGCCGTCCGGCGGGTCGACCCATCTATCGCTGGGAGGGCTGTGTGGTGGCGGATCTGCGTCAGCTTCAAGTCTGTGAGTGGCAAGAGGCTGCGCAGGATCAGGACAGGTGGCGATCTCTCATTTCGGAGGCAAAGATTTACTTTGGATCATTGACAAGACATAGTTAGTTGACATTTCATTAATTAATAATTATTGAAACATTCAAGAAAAGAGCATACTCCCATCTCAGATGCCGGCAACCCTTCCGGTGTTTCGGGTGTCCAGTGATCGCTTACCCTTCCCACCTGCCTAGTTTGCCACCTATTTCATAAAAGCAACCTTCAGCCCAATTTCACCTCCGTCAAAAGATGTCGGCTAACTTGTCGGCCCCTTGAGGTCGGATACTTATTTTTTTATTATTTAACTAAACTTAAACGATTCAAATTAAAACATTTTAACCTTTACCTTACGTATGGCCAAAATACCAGTTTGCTGGATTAGAATACCTACCTTGCGAGAACATAAACGCTGCCTTTTGAACATAACAACAATATATAAGTATAGGTACCATTTTACACACAGACATACATAGGTACATAAACTCACGTCTTTATTCCCTAACCGCTCAAGTTTCAGTGCCAAATTCTGGTACACACATACACACACACACAAAATAAACGTTACAAATAAAAAGACATAAACAAAGAGGAGGTGCTACGAAATGGTCTAATCTCAGCATATTGCTGGCGACTTCCAGCGCTGATCTTCCGATCAGACCATCCGGTAAAACAATTACGACAGGTAACAAAAATTACTCCTAATGGTACTATTTGATACAAAAAAAACACAATTTTCTTACCTTAACTCGATGCAATACGGTTTATAAATATAAATAGTCATTTAAATTGCACATTATGTACCTACATACGACCGTCTCTCTATCTACTGTGGCAGGTCACTCTGAATACTAACTGCTCTTAAGGATACTTACCTACCGTTATTGCGTGGTACAAACATCGTGGGAACTATAATTTTACCACGCTTTATATTTGGTGACGTCTGCGTATCTTATCTAATATGTGCAATTACCCCCTACGATTCTAAGATAAGATCTTACAGCTATTCAGGAGCTTCTCGACCATCTCCATGTGTTTGATGATGAGGCTCATGGGTAGCTCTCTGAAATCCTTAGGTTCCAGGTAACCAGCTCCAAAGTTCTTCATTATTTGTCTGGCGGGGGTATGACATTCACATATTAGACGGTGTCTTCGTCTTCGCCACCAGCGTTGTCAGAGTCTCCCATCTTGGCCAACATTAGTTTGACCCATAATTGGCTGTAAACACCCCCGTTATTAACGTCTGCGTAACTCACTTCCTTCATTTCGGTCGCACTAGTATGCCAGTGCGAGCGAAATGCGTACAAAGAAAGTTGGGCTCACGCTCCGCATAGTTTGTTAGTGTAAGACGCTGAATGGACGCTGACAACGGAGCATCGGATGGGGGGGCGAGCGCGCGTGCAACCTATGTAGCGTCGACTCAGGACACTTCTATGAGCTACAATTGTTTGGCATGCACGCCGCACGCCGCCCCGCTTCACGCCCAATATGAGCGTGTACACATGCGTTATGGTGGCCGTACCCTTTGGGCTACTTATTCTAAAATATCTGTAAAGCCGAGCTTTGTTCAATTTTCCGAGGGACACCTAAATCGGCAAAAGTTAAGCCCTACTTCTCATAACTTCGGGATAAACAAACTGAATCGTGTTTTGTTCATATAGGTACCTAAGATATATCACATGTTTTTGTGTTTTTACGACAGTGTTTCCCGGAAATATAATAAATAATTTCATTACAGGATTTACGCAACAAATAACTACTTATCACTCAAAAACATGCAATTCAAAGAATTTTATCAAATATACACCGTGTCCAATAAGTTTGAATACAGCACAAATAGCCAATAAAACAAAATGAACAAATAGTTACTACATTATTATTATATTTTATGAATGGCACTCTTATTTACTACATTCACAACAAATGTTTTGGAATAACTCCAGCATTAACTTGTTTACCAGCCTCAAACGCTTCTCAAACGGATCACACGCGGCACGCACCGTTTTCTTCACATTTCATCCCAAATACTCTCAATAATCTTTTTGAAATGATCTAGGTTTATGATTTTATAAAAATTTAGTCTTCAAAGCATGTATGACCATACAAAGTAGTCTAATACGCCTAAACCTGGAGGCCTGGGTGGCCACTCATGTTTCGGATAAAAAACTGCCAAATTAGTCTGAAACTACGCTAGAATACCATTTGCCGAATGTGCTGGAGGTGCGTCTTGTTGGGACACATGATACTCATTCCCAAGCATCCTTTTTAACTTTAAGGCATTTTTTTCTCCAAAACCTTGGTTTTAAAGAAAAAAACGTTGATTTTAACGCTTTTATCTGTAAATACTGAAGGTAGTTTACCGCGCTTACATACTGCATCCCACACCTGGGCCGATGGTGAGCTCTGGAACCTAGGCACATTTTTCTAGTTGCCCGGAACGTTATCTATCCTCGGTACCCATAATAGTTTATTTTGGACACGTGGCGTCTGTTTTATCACATACAGATTCTGCTTATAAAAAATAACTCGTCACCTGCGTGCCGAGCAAGTATTTTGTTGGCACTTTACCTCTTTGTTTTTCTTAGACACTTCGGAAATTTCATGAACTTTGTGCTTGTATTTTATTAAAAGGAATATACTCTTCAGTTTAAATAAGAATTTGATGGCCTGTGATCCCTATATCTTTAGAACTGAGGTAAAATGTGAGTATTCGGACTTATTGGACACGGTGTACTGCAAAAACACTCTTCGATGAAGTACCTAATGAATTATTTTATGAAGCGGTTTTCCGCAAAAATATTAATGGGAAGAAATGGGTCTAAACAACAATATTTCTTGTATTCCTAATATTATATAGAGTGTTCACATTAAAATTTAATGATTATTGAGGTTAGAACCCTACATTGTTAAATTTAGTGGTAGGAAAAATAATCCCTGGAATCATTCATTTTATCTGCACAAGGAAGTAGGTAAATAAGTATGAAGGTATGGTACATACAAAAACTCCTAGTACTGTCGAAGGGAAAAACAACTTATTTCAAATGGCAACAAATGAAATACATTAAGTTGATCATCCGCTTTGCGTTATCCCGGAATTAGCCACGCCATGGGAACCTGGGGTGGTCTGACATACATTAATTTATGTTAATTATATAAATAAATAAATTATCTCAGTTTCAATACTATTAATTTTACACAAATTGAAAACGCCACGGCATATGCATAAAAAATATCAATTATTCAGGAACAAAATGTCTGTGCTCATCACCGTACAGGCACAGTATAATAAAGAGTACTATCGTACAGTATGGCCACTCTCGCTTCCCCGCTGAAAGTGCCGTCCACCCCTCTCGGTTACCCCACAGTTATCGCCTGTCAAAAACACGAACAGTCGACCTGTCATATCTCATACAAGCATGGTTCGCGTTCTCCTACACGAGCTTAGAATGTGTGCTAGGAACGCGCCTCTTTCATATATTTGATCGCCAGTGTCCGAGATGTGGTACAGGGTTGCCCGAACCCAGGTTCATCGGCTTAGCAAGGTCACTATCCACTAGATCAGACCAGTCGTCCAAATCTCTAACCAATACAATGTTTATTACCATGTGACACCCCTAGCAGACCAGGTTGAATCGCTTGAATGTCACTGCGCATAACACTCAACCTGCGCAGGGCAGTGTCAATCACGATGTGTCCTTAATCACCGGCCGATCGGTGGTTTACTCGCGTTTCTAGCTATATAATATAAATAAAATAAAATAAAAAATAAATAAAATATCTATTTACCTATTATATAATATTACATAAATTGCCTTGTTATATAGATAATTAGAAAAATTGTGAATGACTCCTTAAAGATCATGCCATTGCAACTTATACGGGAAATTATCGGTAACAGCAACGGCGGCGGCGTACAGTTCCCATACAATTTACAATAGGCAAATTTAATGCCATAAGGAATTTTTCACCGGTCAACCTTTAGGCTCGAATAAAAATTGTAGGCGGTGCAAAATTATTTTATAAACATAAAACTTCATCTGTACTCGTATCGGTCCTTAAGGGAAATTCTTCTCTTCTACCCAAAAGTTAAACCTACTTATGTAATATCTGTGAGCCAAAATTTTAGACATATCTCACATAAAGTATGTCCATATTTTAGATTGTCCAGTGGGTATCACAATCATGTATCGGACCGGCCAAAGTGCTGAAAAATATCTAAACCATGCGCTTAACCATTTTGATACTCCATCGTAAGCCACGTCTTTGCCTTTGGCTAGTCTGTGGTCATGGTCAAGAGTAAGCCCATTCGTAATTTAAAAAAAAAGATACTAGAAAACCTGAACCTAAATATGCAACTGAATCAGTTGAATGTCACCAGGTTTTTTAAGCAATATACTAAAGTTACTAGCGATATTTCCTCGCTATATCGAGATACTGATATTTTGTGCGAGGATTAAGTAACTAGATGCATCTAGATTTTTGCTAAAAACTTCCGATCCCATAGCCCTAAAGTTTCAACGGCAATTATTAAAGTTTAGAGATATTTGGTTTCACCTTGACCGCACCGACACACGAATAAGTTATTGCGACTGTAATCGTTATAATATGACTAGAACACACAGGGCAGCGTCAATCACGAACACCGTAAACAATTGACGATCTGCGGATAAGCGTTTAAATGGCGTAGCTTAATGCACCGTTATGTGTTATATGAGGTTAGGGGTTATCGTGATCTAAACATTTTATACCGCGCGGGTGTCCCTAAAACCAACGCCAAAACGAAAAGTGTATATCTATAACATATATATCTCGAAAACCAAACGACAAACGTCATGAAGTGCCACATAACAAGCAAAGTAAGTGACAATTTTGTTTATTTGGCGAGTTCGGCCATTTCCTTAAACAATATATCGAATTTTGATGATAAAAGTTTAATGAGGTTTTTGATTGACATCTGTGCTTGCAGTGTCTATTTGTGTCAGTCACTTTATGGCCACAGAACAATTTACTATAAAACCGACCAATCAGAGCGCTAGCTTCGTTCCAACGCCATGACAGTTTACAATTTGACGGTTTCGCTTAGATTATAATCTAACGTAAAAATAATCCGTCAAATTGTGAACTGTACGTTACGGTTCACAATATTTCGTTAGTTCATAATCTCACTAGTGAAATTATAAACTAACGGTTTTTACAATTTTACGGTGACATATACATGCTAAAATTTTAACCAGGTTTATTCATGGTAAACACATAAATTATTTACAGAAGTAATTCATAATTACAAAAAAAAAGAAAAGAAAAAAAGTATGTTGGGTTTACCACGAAATGGTCCCGCCTCAGCATAAATGGGTCTGCCAGGGGTCAGCGCTGATCTTTCGGCGAGACCAGTGTGTGGGCCACGAACGCAGCTGTGCGGCCTGCCCTTGCGAGATGTCTGAACGCACCCACTATTGCGAGTGATCAGCGCCATCTGGACTGCGGGTAGGTTTTCATATTGACACAAAAAATAATTAATAAAATGGCCGGTCAGGTCGCACAGCGTGCCAATGAGTTCGAAATAACAAAATGTGATTTTTTAAGCGGTTATAGTTGAAGGGATGGAAAGTGCCATAGGCTACATTTTGTCTTTTTCTAACGCGAGCGAAGCTGCGGGAAAAAGCTAGTATAGTATAATCATAAGTACTTTAGCTCGTGCTGTCATAGTGAACGGCTATCTCTATTTGAACACAATGCTTAGTAAATCTGTTTGTTTGAACTATGTCAAGGCGCGAACAACCATGTTTGAAGAACCGACAAATATTGGCCGATACTTCACTAGTTTGTTCAACGATTCAAGTTTGAGTGGTAAAAAATACAATTGTTTATGTTTTTTCGGAGACCAAAAGTTACTATGTATTTACGATAATTTTTGGTTTCCGTAGAAATCTATCCCCCTTATTCATAAATATATTCCCCCTTATCCGCCTACAATTTCTCTGTTTTGCCCGAAGGTTGACTGGTAGAGAATGCCTTACAGCATTAAGTCCGCCTTGTGTACAATTGTATTTTCTTTGTGCAATAAAGATTAAATAAATAAATAAACATACTCTAAATTTATCAACCGATAAAATTTGTTTGTTCTTTTCTATCACACCAATACGTCGGAAAGGGACAAACGAACTTTATCGGCTTGATAACTTTAGAATACGTTTATAAATAAGGGGGTGTATCTACCTCTATAAACGCATTAACAGTAGCCTAAATTTGAAACTTAAACATTTGTATTCTCAATTTCTTCGGCATTTGCATTCTCTTTTCAAATAAGATTCGACTAAATAGAAAGACCTACATTCATCACCCAAGAAGCTAATTTTTTCGTTAGTAGATACTAGATATATTGAATTTATTTAATTTTAAAATTGAAATATAAGTATAATAACTTTTCATTAATATTTACCTGTCCTCGTATTTAATACACGTAAACTTTTTTCTTCCCTGTTACCTCAACCAGTTCCAGTGCACGTCAAAATTTTCAAATGACTAGGTACTAGCAATGTATATCGTAAATTCAATGTACATTTTCTTTTATTGCAATCATATTATAAGGACCACAATCGCATATACAAATATATAGCACAGAAGCGTGCAAGCCCGTCCCCATTCTGCGTCATATCCACGCGTGGTGACCCTATATCACAAAGAAAAGTCCATTCAAATATATACTGTATCATAAAAGCACAGGGCAAACAATCGAATGACTTAAATATTGTCGGTTAGGGTTGTCGGTAAATCATGCGGTGGCATTGTCACATCCACTCTTGCGCAACTACGAGCAATTAGGTCATTTTTAACGGATTATGTCGTAGTAATTGCTGCAAACAATTTTATGTCTTTCCCAGGCAGTTCGTTAGGTGTTTTATTGTTTATGGTAGGCACCTAAAATAAGAAAGAACAAACAAAGAAAGAAAGAAAAGACGTTCATTAGCACGAAATACAAAATACATTAAATATTATAACTAGCTTAATCTATTTGTACATAATAGTGGATTGCGCTAAAAGGTAATGACTCAGCTGGGTGTCTCGGCGTGAGCCACATGGCCCATTCCGCGACGCTGATTTTTAGTAAAAACCAAGATTTGGACTAGGTGATAGACTAGGTAATATTACAAATCACTCACGTTATTTATTTGGTATTTTTATTTGCCGAGTTCCCAAGGATCACTAGTGTTTCCATCACCAGATCAACTCCGTCGGATGGGATGAAGAACTTGATTGCTCAAAAACCAGGACTGTGCCTAGTTCCTAGGCTTCAACTGAAGCTTAACATATGACAGGATGACAGGATCTCTCAGGATCAGGAGAAATAGAATAATGACTCTTAAAATGAAAAAGAGTCTTGGAAAGGGAGCAATCAATTCGAGTGCGTTGCGGCGCCGTAAAGCAAGCCTCTTCACCATGATTCCTATTCATTTCAAGTAGCCTGCCTAGGATAGGGAACCATGATAAAAATTTAATCATGCAAGTGCGCCAAGAACTGAAAATTCCTGATGCATGTATCGAGAGGTCAATAAAAATCACGGTCTATATCCCGGTCAATATTAGTACTTATAATGAAATTAACCGTGAATCATTGAAAACTCTTAAGAACTGAAAATATTTGCAAGCCCTGGGGCCCAATTCTCGAAGTTACAAGTTACAATTTACAAGTCAATTTTTAATATGACAAGTTGGAAAGAGACTTCCACTTGTAACTTGTAACTTTCAGTTTTGAGAAATGGGGCTCGGGAGTACCTAATTATTTATTAATCTGTGGCCCTGGTCTAATAGTTCCCCAGTCCGCGATTTAACACATACTCTTTGTACAGCCCTCGAAAGGAGGTCAGTGACGTCACTCAACAGATGAGTGCCCTATTTCACATCCAAATCTTTCATGACGTTACTTCCATGAGACATGGGCTGTAATTAAATAGACATTAACAGTCTCTTTGGCAATAAATAAATGTGTTGGAAATGTTGACATGGTGAGATTGCAGATGTTTTGTGATTTTAGAAAGATTATGCTACTGAAACAATTCTTAATACCTATTTTAAGCGAAGCGCTGGTAGCCATGCGGTAAGTACGTGTGACTTTCGTTCCGGAGGTTGCGGGTTCGAACCCCGGCGCATCAATGACTTTTTCAGAATTTATGTGCGAAACGTCATTTGATACAATTTGCCTGTCGCTTTTCGATGAAGGAAAACATCTTGAGGAAACCGGAATAATTCCAATAAGGTCTAGTTTACCCTTCGGATTGGAAGGTCAGATGGCAGGCGCTTTCGTAAAAACTAGTGCCTATCCAAATATTGGGATTAGTTGTCAAAGCGGACCCCAGGCTCCCATGAGCCGTGGCAAATGCCGGGATAACTAATAATTGTAAATCCACTGAACACGCATACCATACATAATTGGTGGACACTCTATTTAATAACATGCAAACATTGTAGAACATGAAAAAAATGAACCAGTTGCCCGGAGTCGCAAATTGCCCTGCTGTATCTTAAAGGATTTACGTAATTCAAATTTATGCTCAACTGAGTTTACCTAGTTGGATACACAAAAATATTTATTTACATTTAGAAACTAATTCTAAGCATAAAACTTAATATGTAGTTTATATCTAAAATAGGCCCTTGTAGAATCGCACCTAGGATGCTGGCAACATTTGCTCGTAGTATCGCAATGCTGCCAACGAAGTGCGGAGAAGTTGCCAGTCCATCGATTACCAGTTAAGTACGTCAACTGGACGCTTCGCGAGTTCTGTAAAAACGCTTAGGTAGTTGGATAGTTTAAATTTAAGCAAAGACATATGTAACTCCGAATGGACGGATAAAGTCTAAGAAAAAAACGTATGTCAAAGCCATAGAGAAAGAGGTACCGGTGGCCTAGATGGCGTTATACCTTTGGGGCACGCTCGGCTAGATGGCGCTAATATTCATATTAGACATTTTAACACATATCATGCTAGCAATGTGGGCCAAAATGTCAAAATTGAGGTTCAAAAGTTTTAAGCCTGTGTCGTGAGATGGCAGTCTATGCACTGTGATTACACATTTTACTTTGACAGTAACTCTCTATAATACTCGATCCTCTTTGATTTAAGTTAATGTTAAAATGATTACCAATCCAGATGACCTTGTAAAATTTGGATGCTCCAAGATCGCCATATTGACTGAACAATTGAGACAATGTTAGCTCTCTTTAGCAAGCATTTTAAATTAGGTATTTGCACTTGCGTCCTCGGTGACCGTCTAATTAGAGAGGTCTTCGCCCGGCTGCGGGTTGACTTTCAAACGCTCTCTACACGGAATTACTTAATTTTCTTTTTATCGCCCACAAAAAGGTATTGACAGAGACGGGTGACTAATAGACTGGTCATTTCCATGCGAGCTTGGTTTCAATCACTGTCGCAATATTATTTGTAGATGGCGTTACTTGTCCTTGTACTTGTTGCACATTTTTGCAGTGCGAGATGGGCAAAAGATAAATCATTTAAAAAATAAGTATTACATTGAAAACATAATTCAAGCATTGAATCTGAAGGATTTTTTCATGAAAGTTTAACTTCTAGTGGAAACTAAAGTCATTTTTTAATACTAGCCAAGAAGTTGCTTCCGTTTCAAATTAAAACTTTATGAAAAGCAATTAGCGAGTGCCTTGCAACTTTAAAATGGAGAAAAAAATGAAGATTTTCAATACAAACGCCAACAATCGAGTAGGTTATAAAAAGTATAATTAGATTAAGTTTTCTTATAGCTGCACCTGAAATTCTAGTAGATCTACCCAATTGTATAATACAACTGCGCATGTCACTTGGCTTAGCCACTCTTTATTATATTACTGGTCTCTTGTATTGGGTATTTTTTATTTGATTGAAATTTATGTCTCATGAGCTCATTGAAGTGTTATTATTTATATTCCATAATGTTTTAATGGATTAACATTATAATATTATTGGAATAAATGTCAATTTTCATTTGAAATTTAAATTTAAATTTTAATTGTATAGTTTTCGATTTACTATATTAAAAACATACAATCAGATACTTATGTATGATTAAGTCTTGTATTTACGCTAACTAAGAGTAAATTACATATTTTTAAATTAAAGGAAAAATGGAAAAATTCACACCTCCGGCAGGGACTCCCCCCGCCCCGCCACCCCGGCAAGGCCAAAGGTCGCAGGTTCGAGTCCTGCCGGAGGTGTGAATTTTTCCATTTTTCCTTTAATTTAAAAATATGTAATATCGCTCGCAGACGTTTCTGCATGATAAAAAAAAATAATTAAGAGTAAATTATTTTATTAAATAGTAAATGTACTTAATAAAAAACTAAACAAAAAAAAATAAAACTGTTCTAAACTAGGTAATCTTTAAAAAGCTAAACTAAACTAAAATTAAGACTACCTAAGTATAAATAACTAATTTGTATGTATCAATACAGAGTGTAGGTATACTAGTATGAAGTAGTATGTCATCACAGACAGCTGTGCCCCTCGTGCCCTATTTCCCAGCCACACTATCCCTTGTTAGCTGACCCGTATATCACAAAGACGTTCTGTGCACGTGCGATCTCTATGCTACTATACTACCAGAGTAGAATATACAATACAGTAATCCATGTCAAGAAAGTATCAATTTTTTTTGTCAGTTTTGGTTATGGTTACTTTTCCTAGGCTTTTGAAATAAAAATGTTTACCCTCCTACCAGAAGGCGTCAAATTTTAGGCTGCTGCGCTAAGCGAAGTTACCGCTTCCCGCCTCCGTCGAACAGGAAATAGTATACTTACAGACTTTGGCCAGAAAATAAGATCTCGGCTCCGCCTTGGCCGACAATTACATGTGATCTGAGAGATTCATATGTAATCTACAATTTTACGGTGGGACATGTTTTACATAACCACAATTATATTATGACTTCTCCGTTGTTTTGCCATGACTATAAATTATTGTTGTATTTCCTTGACATATTTATCCTTTCACATGTAATCCCTCGGTTTATTTATTTTATTATTTTGCAATGTCCATTGAATTAAATTTAATACCTTTACCTATTTATAATAATCATTTCAATTAGCACGTAAGGTTTAACCGTTAGTGTTAATAAATAAATAAATAAAATCTTTTATTTCGGACAAACAAGGTATCCATAGAAAGTTAGTAAACATGCCTAGTCTTAATCTAGTGTTAGTATTTACAATATATCTAAACTTATGTGTACTAATTTATAATATTAACATTCTTATATTTCATAAACCGCTACACTTTTAATCTGCTTGGTCCAGTAGTGCAAGATCGGACAGTCGAACCTATCAGCGATTTCTCTTAAAATGCTGTTGGGACTACATCTCACACGACTTAGCAAAGACACTATGTTAATTCTATGCAATAAATAAATTGAATTGAATTGAAACAAATTATCCTCGTAAATCCCCGCATATTTGTATATTATTGCATTTCTACGACGCGAAACGAAAACGAAACGCCGCGAAAGGTTGTCTGGCTCTGTCGCGCCAATACGCAAGAGCGATAGAGACGAGCGTTTCGTTTCGTGAGCGTTTGTGCATTCGGCTACGCACGAGGTACAAATTAGGTACAGTCAACCAATCTGAATTCTAGGTCACTGTAGAACTCTAACAGATTAAAAGTCAAACTGACTTCTATAGCAAATAAAGCACAGTGTCAATACGACAGGGTTCTGGAGTGGCCTTGGATTCTAATTGGTTGACTGTACTTATATTAAAGTTCTAAACTCATATAGAAATATATGAAAACTCAAAGTTGTATGATGATAGACGAACAATTGCGTCCTGTATTTTTATATCACTCGCAATGCATACTGCCTGAATTAGGCAACTATTTTTCGAAAGAACTTGAACAGATCGGGGCAATTTCGACTGGGGCCAAATGCAACAGATCAATTTTTTTATATGTTTTACAGTGTTTGTTTACAATTAGAGTGGCCACTGGATATATTGGCACGCATGTGCAGTGGATACATGTGGAACTCAACTTATTAGTGTAACAATGGAAAAAAATGGATCAGTTACAAATGCCCCCCAGTCGGGATTTGCTCCGCTGTACCTTACTGTTTTCAGTCATTACTATGTTACTAGCCGTACTAGCGGCTTAAAACGTACCTATGCCCTAAATAGCCAAAAGAGCACAAGTAGATAGGCTACGTAGCTATGTAAATGCCATTTTGACATGTGTGTGCTGTATGGATGGAGTTGTGAGGCCCGATGTACGAAAGTGGATAGGGCGCTGTGATAGCTATGAGATATGACTCAAATCTTATGGATATTCAAATTAAGTTTCTAGACTGTAATACATTTTTCCCCTCACTAGCTCGAAAACACGTGTTTTGTCCTTTAATACCAGCGGGTAAAAACGCATTTTATCCACTAGTGGGTAAAGTAATTTGACCTTGAATAAAGTCAAATTAACTGCTTTAAAATTGATAAAAGTAGGTGAATCTAGTAATAAAGATGATTTACCACCTGTGGAACTACTGGAAGCAGTGATAAACGCATTTTTTGCGTTGTAGTTTCCTCGCTATAGTGAAAGAAAAGTTTTGTGTTACACTCGGGTGCAAATGTATTTTACTTCTCGTGTGTTAAAAAACTCGCAAGTTCAGGATTCTATTCTCGAACCACTCGCTTCGCTCGTGGTTCAACTATAGGATCCTTTCACTTGCTCGTTTTTCAATTCCACACTCGGCGTTAAAATACAACTTTGCCCCCTTGTATAACAAATAACTATTAGCTTTGTTAGTTTTTTAGTTCTAGCAATGACATATGTAACTCCGTATAGACGGATAAAGCCTAAGAAAAAAACGTACCTCAAAGCCATAGAGAAAAGGTACGGTGGCCTTTTTATTTATTATTTACCTATTAGAAGTTTATCTCAATAGACAGGATTTCTAACAAGATACTTATACGTGCTTATACACTTGTTAGAATGCAGGTTATAATAAAATACAGTTCACTGTTTCCATAGGTACCAAAGTTCCAAAAACATTTACTTATTTCACCTACGCGCTACGTTTTGATTCTTTTGAAAGATGAAATCATACGAATCACCTATCAGTACTTATCGCAAGTGACAATGCTACCTTTGGCTTGTAAACTTATTAGTGAACTAGGCTTTAGCAATCCCGGATACTCATATATTTCCCCCTTTTCTCTAGAAATAGAAGAAAAACGTGAATTTTCCATGGTTTAATAA
The DNA here is from genome assembly GCF_023078275.1 of Leguminivora glycinivorella. Taxonomy (NCBI): domain Eukaryota; kingdom Metazoa; phylum Arthropoda; class Insecta; order Lepidoptera; family Tortricidae; genus Leguminivora; species Leguminivora glycinivorella. Next base: position 22,576,023 of record NC_062974.1, read on the forward strand.
TGATAAAATAATGTGTTAATGGAACGTTACAATGCGACTATTAATCAAAGAAAATATCATCTATCTGTTTAAGTACTAGGTAATTATTTTTACTATTAGCTTTTGTTTTAGTAGTTATTTTTTACTAGCTTCGCTCGCGTTAGAAGGAGACAAAAAATAGCCTATGCCACTCTCCATCCCTTCAACTATCTCCACTTAAAAAATCACGACAATTCGTTGCTCCGTTTTGCCGTGAAGGACGGACAAACAAACAGACACACACACTTTCCCGTTTATAATATTAGTAGGGATTGTGAGTGTGGCAAATCGTGACGTCAACAATAAACGTAAGGCTGCTCGCTGACTATCAGCACACCTCGGACACTGGCGATCAAATATATGAAAGAGGCGCGTTCCTAGCACACATTATAATCTCGTGTAGGTGAACGCGTACCATGCTTTTATGAGTGAGATATGACAGGTCGACTGGTCGCGTTTTTGAAAGGCGGTAATTATGCCCTACTGTACGATGGTTATACTGTGCTACCAGTAGCCTATTTGACCACAGAGACATTGACAGTTAATTTGACTATATTCAAAGTCAAATTACTTTACCCACTAGTGGATAAAATGCGTTTTTACCCGCTGGTATTAAAGGATAAAATACGTGTTTCCGAGCTAGTGAGGGGGAAAATATTTTATTTGCAAATACACGTCAAACAATAGAAGAAAATAAAAAACCAACCATGTTTTACAGGAATACAGGGATCGCAATAAGGCTATCTTTCTCTGTCAAACCATGTCAGGTCAGGCCAGGCCCTTGTATAATTGTCATGCGAATGTCACCTTAACCAATGTCAAATGTCAACATGTTCTAGCTAAAATCGGATATGGTTATTGGGGTCATCGCTTTGTTTCTGTCGAGATGTCTCAACTGACCTTCTATTGAACTGTGCTTCTTTATTTGTGGTTTGAGATTGAAGGTACTGAAGATGGAATTTTAGGTGCGGTTTATTATAGGGACAAATAACAAATGACATTCATACATACATGTACACATAAACTCACGCCTGCAGGGTTAGCACATGATTGCTGCGAGGGTATAAATAATAAATAAATAAATATTATAGGACATTCTTACACAGATTGACTGAGGCCCACGGTAAGCTCAAGAAGGCTTGTGTTGCGGGTACTCAGACAACGATATATATAATATATAAATACTTATATACATAGAAAACATCCATGACTCAGGAACAAATATCTGTGCTCATCACACAAATAAATGCCCTTACCAGGATTCGAACCCGGGACCGCGTCGTAGCAGGCAGGGTCACTACCAACTGCGCCAGACCGGTCGTCGTCGGTCGGTCGTCGGGTATGTCGCCACGAGATAGACTAGCCGTCCTTATGTCATTAATACTGTTAGAAGAAAACGTGTGGGCAATCATGTGCTAGGCCGACTGTAGGCACAAAATCGTAGACAGAACACATAAAACTGACCAAGTTTCAGTACCAATCCCAGCAGATAAATAATGGGTTTAAAGAAAACGAAACTGGTGATATAGCAGTGACAGGTTGCTAGCCCAACTTTGGCTGAGTTGGATTGGGCACACACTCCGAAGGGGTCCTGACCATATACCGAGGCAAGCCTTAGATTGGAACCCCCAAGGGAAAAGAAAAAGTTGCCGTCCGAAGCAAACTTGGCGACGGACTATTATTGCAGAGGCAAAGGCTATTGGAAAGACTTGGAGCGAATTGAAGCACGAAGCTCAAGACCGATCGAGGTGGCAGCGCACTGTGGACGCCCTCTGTCCCACAGGACATAGGACATTAAGGTTGCTAGCCCATCGCCTACAACATAATCGAACCTATGTCCCACAGTCGACTCTGAGAGTCGTAAGACCGGGAAACCCAATAAATTACCGTTATTTACAGAAAACGCATAAGTGGCTCCCTCTGATGACTCTACTTCTGACTTCTCATCAGGAGGTTCGTTTGCCTAATTTGTCAGTCACATAAAAAACGCTTTAGAAAAATTTAAAGTAATAGATCACGAACCCATCTCTAAAATTCTGTTTCAATGCACTCGATTTTAGGGATATACCTACGGTGCAAGAACTCGCACTCATACATTATCATTTCAATATTTTAACTAATCGTACACTGAGAGAAAATACAACCAGTTTTCATGTTCGTTCAACAAGTTTTTTTGGTTAAAATAGCGCCTACGTGCTCTTTGGTTCAAACAACAAGCTACTTGTCATTTGAATCGGCAATATATTTGAATCAACAAGTCGATTTTATAAAAACAACCTGACACATATTGTTTTAAACATACGTTTGGCTGATTCAAACAGATAAACCGCAACAAGTCGAACTTGTTAAATTCACAATGCAAATTTCTCTCAGTGTAGTAGCATTTTAGCATACATACTCACATACTAGACATGTTACAAACATAATAGAAGAAAACTACATACATACATGTTTTATATTTAACAAAATTCTACAATTGGACTTACGCTCTGATACCATTTCAATAAAATTCCCATAAAAAAAACAACCAAAAATCTCCCAATGTTCCAGAAATAAACACAAAAGTAGCACAATCGTGTTTTTTCTCCAAATCGAGTAATCTCGCAAAACCTGACCTGCCCCACGTGTTGTGCAATATTTTACTAACTTCAAAAACGTCTTAACTGCCAAAGAACTTCTATTTACATACGACTTCCTGTAGGTTACCTTTGTTCTTAAAAACGGCTTAAGCGCCAAGCACCTACTATTATCATGTGACATTTCATAGCATATTTTTGTCCTTAAAAAGAGCTTAGGCGCCAAGTAAATGTAATGTAGATAGGACGTTTTGTAGTGCAAGTAAGGTATTGTTGTTAGTACAAAAGGCTTTTTTGTGCTCTCCAAACAGGAATGCTCTTACTTTCTTCGGTTTTTTGCCTCCGTCCGGTGTGGGGTAGTTTTATAGTTCAACATATTTGTAGGTAAGTAGCTACTCGTGCTTTTTTTATAAGTACCTATCTAGGAACTTACTAAGTTTGAAGAAAAAAACGTGTACCTTACGATATATAAATAACAAACCTTATAAATATTACAGATTTTTTTACAAACGTATACAAATTATCTAAAGTAAGACCGACCTGGGTACGTAGCCGAATGGCACAAACGCTCACGAAACGAAACGCTCGTAGATATCTATCTCTATCACTCTTGCGGTCTTGCGTATTGGTGCGACAGAGCCAGACTACCTTTCGCGGCGTTTCGTTTTCGTTTCGCGCAGAAATGCCATTCGACTAAGGCACCAGACCACTGTAATATAAGTTTATTGGAACTGGCAGAAATTTTGATAGTCATTATTTATATTCATAGTTTTATTTCATGACTTCCATGAGTTCCATGAGTGTGTTTGTTCCTGAGTCATGGATGTTTTCTATGTATATAAGTATTTGTATATTATATTGTTGTCTGGGTACCCACAACACAAGCCTTCTTGAGCTTACCGTGGGCCTTAGTCAATCTGTGTAAGAATGTCCTATAATATATTTGTAGGGGGAAGGGCATAGCGAATGATATTCCGCTTTGTGTGGTAGGGCACAGCACAGCGGATATCATCTCGCTCGAATCTAGAGCAGAACCCAACTGGGGCAGTACCTCCGCCTTACAGAAGACCGCAGCCAAATAGCACTAGACCCTACTCATAGTGTTGTGTTCCTGCCGGTGAGTAAGGCTGCCAGAGCTCAACGAGGGTGCGGTGTGCTGATGACGGGAGGACCTCTGGAACTGACTTATTCCGTCTATTGTACTTTGAGTCGTCGGCAACCCGAACACTCCTTGAAACTTGTACACTCCTTTTTGCTGTGTATTTAACACAGCAAAAGGCAATGTACAAGTTTCTGATGGGGTGGCAACGTGCATGTGACACTCTTTGAGTTGCAGGCGTTCATAGGTTACGGTGACCGCTTTCTATAAGGCGGGCCGTACGCTTGTTTGCCACCGACGTAGTATTAAAAAAAAATATTTATGAGTAGGTAACTATCGTGTTACCCAAAGACAATCCATGTCAGCATTGTCATCAAAATCACTGCCAACGTAGCTTCGTCTGACTCTAAAATCTTCACTGCCTATCAAAAATATATGATCCGAAACATATATGTACCCCCTTTTGTTTTACTTAGGTATATTAATCTTCGACCCAGAACCTGGAGCATTTTAGTAAATTAGAGATGTAAGTAATTTTGCTAAAGAAAATATTAGTATGTAACGCTACCCAATACCGTTGTCATAGGTAACACACATCTTATCGCTACCTGAACGTTCCCACCACATGTGAATATTGTTGTCCCTCTCTGGCATACAGCCTGCAGTTGTGCCGTCCCACTCTAACAATGCATCGACGTCATCTTTCACTCTCACTATCGAATGGAGGCTATGTGAAATGTTAAGATGAATTTTTAATCAGGATTTTAATGTAGTAATTTAATTAATTTGGTAAAAAATCACAGACATTTTCTAAGATCCTTATTTCAGTGGGTGTAAATCCATACTAATATTGTAAATGAAAAAGTGTGTGTGTCTGTTTGTTTGTCCGTCTTTCACGGCAAAACGGAGCGACGAAGTGACGTATTTCTTTAAGTGGAGATAGTTGAAGGGATGGACAGTGACATAGGCTACTTTTTGTCTCTTTCTAACCTTCCACTTCCCTAATATGGGGGTTGGAAGTTTGTATGGAGCTCGAATTTAACACGTGCGAAGCCGCGGGCAAAAGCTAGTAATATATAAATGAACATGGACAAGGTATTATTTTATTTTTTTATTTTAAAGAAACCGACAAATCAAAAATGTAGGTACTTAAAATGTATACATTTTATGCAATTTTAATTTATATTCCACGACACCTCGACCCATTGTATAATGGAAGTAAAATATGTGCAAGACCTTATTTATTTTTCTTTGTGTAGGTTTGTGGTTATAAGAAGCACAAGAATATTCTAAAAATATAATACTTACCTATTTTTTTAAATAAATACTTAATTTTACCCGTGATACTTTTGTGCTTTATATTAACTAAATAAACAGAACAATGGAAAAGCATTGCAAATGTACATACAGTACTTATAGATCTTTGCAGAAATAATCCTATTTATGTAACAGGTTTTTTTATTAATAATAATATCTTTATTTACATGAACATATTTACATAATTATACATACATACTTACATACATACAATCACGCCTGTTTCCCAGAGGGGTAGGCAGACATCACGGATTTCCATTTACTACGATCCTGACAAATCACTTTCGCTTCACACACTTTCATATCATAACGTTTCTCATACACGCTCGTCGGTTTCGTTTCGAGTACTTCTTACATAATTAAGAGGATACGGTAGCGAAAATGCTAAAATGGAAAGGAGCCCCCCTTTCAACTTGGGAATTTTAGTTAAATATACAAGTGTTATTAACTAGATTTATCGAAAAAAAATTGTCCATTAAGAACAACTCAGGCAAAAGATATTTCAAAAAAATCTTTAAAATCGAGGTTCCGCTCTCGACTCTTTCCTCCTTCAAAACTTAATCAATCGGAACGAAATTTGAGAATCTGAATAACAATGAAATAATCTATGTCGGACCGTTTAGCTTTTTTGGTTAATTGTTACCAATCTTGAGTATCACACCTTTTTTTGCGCCACAATGAAAAAGGCTGTTTTTGGAAATTTTTGATTGGCTCTAGAATCTTTAAAAAGCAGAATATCAAAAAAATCAAAACGGTCCGACACAGATAAAAATAATAACAATCTGTGTTGAAAAAATTATTGCTCTATCTTCAAAAACCAGGGAGGAAATAGTCGAGAGCGTTTGTATGGAGAATTGACCCCTACCGTATCGTCTTAAAAGAATTAATAACTAATCCTAAGATTCTGATTTTTAATCGTCAAAAAATCATAATCGTCGTCGTATCATAGACCTATTAAACTTGAAATGGAGTTGAGAGTATAGGGGCATTCAGATACATCTAAACACTCTAAACAGTTAAGCGAACAAAAATATCTGAACACGACTCCAAAAGTGTGAGCATAAAAGTAAACTTCTTAAAAAAATAGACCTATAGCTAGATGAAACTGAAGGTATCATTTTCAAGCAAGAATCTGTTTCCTCTACATATACTACATTATGACGTAAAACCATTGAAGTGAATCGACGCGTGGACTTTCTTTAAAGTGCGACAGAGATACACCATGCCACGAGTGCGAAAGAGACGGATATATAAAACAATGCCTCAGGGTTTTTATCAGCTGCACAACAATGATCTCGTAATATACTTTCTTTAGAAGAAGACTGCAAAAACTATAGACTTCGGAGTTTTTGAAGATTAATATTGGTAACTAACCTATACTTCGTGATCTACTGTTGCAGTATTGCGATGCGACATTGCAGTCGACTGCTGCACCTACCTAATGCATGGCAAAATGAGCTGCACCTACCTAATGCATGGCAAATTTCAGCAGCGCGGCTTTACCGCCGCGAGTTGTATATGTATGTGAATAAGATAAACAAAATTCATACAATTCAAATTTATCATAAACTTTTAGTATATTATATATATTTATTTATGTATATAAAAGGCAAAGTCCTGACTGACTGAGTGACTTATGAGGTGTAGGGGCGCACTAAGAAAGGATTTTTCAAAATTTACCCCCTAAGGGGGTGAAATGGTGTCCACAATTTTTATGGGGATCTTGACTATAATCGCAACAATATTAGCAGTACATTGCTGCTGAGAACGTTTTCAAACATTAATTATAGTTTGAAAATTAAGAGTAACTGAAAATGATAATATACCGGTCTGGCCTAGCGCGTAGTGACCCTGCCTGCTACGCCGCGGTCCCGGGTTCGACTCCGGTAAGGGCATTTATTTGTGTGATGAGCAGAGATATTTGTTCCTGAGTCATGGATGTTTTCTATATTATTTGTATTTTATATATATCATTGTCTGAGTACCTGCAACACAAGCCATCAGAGCTTACCGTGGGACTCAGTCAATCTGTGTAAGAATGTCCTATAATATTTATTCATTTATTTTTAACCCCCGACGCAAAAACGACGGAGTTATAAGTTTGACGTGTCTGTCTGTTTGTCTGTCTGTCTGTCTGTTTGTCTGTCTGTCTGTCTGTGTGTGTGTCTGTCTGTGGCATCGTAGCGCTCGAACGGATGAACCGATTTAGATTTAGTTTTTTTTTGTCTGAAAGCTGAGTTAGTCGGGAGTGTTCTTAGCCATGTTTCATGAAAATCGGTCCACTATGTCGCGGTCGGGGGTTTTTTTCAAAATTGTTATTTTTATTTATTTATGTATCGCTGAATAACTCATCTTACGAGTAAACTCATAGCACGTTAATGGAACCAATGACTCGTAGTGATCCGTGTTAGAGTGAGTTGTCACTTTCTGCATTTTCCCGCCACGCTCCGACGATCATAATAACTTCATAACATAAACAACATGACACTATTATAAGGCTATAATGAAATAGTCTTAAGTAGTCTTAAGTACCTAGTCTTAAAGGTTCGGTCACAGACATTATTTATATTTTATTTTATTTATCTATCTCACTTGCCATTAAAAAATAATCTTTGGATATTGAAAATAATGTTTGCTGAATTTATAAAGGTAAACCTACTGGAAGTAAACCAATCTCCATGTTGCTTTTTTTTTCTTTTTTACACCGAGCTTGTGTTATGGATAGGTAATCGGACAATGTATAAAATATAAATACTTTTACATAGGAAACATCCGTGACAAATATAATATGTGTGCTCATACTGCTCATCACACAAATAAATTCTCTCGTCGGGATTCGAACACAGGACCGCGGCTTAGCAGGCAGGATCACTACTCGCTATGCCAGACCAGTTTTCGTCGTTTTATAATTTATAAAAATATAAATAGTTTAAAGGGTGGCTTTTTTAGATTGTAGTAAATAAGATAGATTGTAGTAAGAGTAAATAGGTATCTCATAGGTAAGCGTGCTCCACCGTAGACCGCATCATCACTTACCATCAGGTGTGATCGTGGTCAAACGTCTACCTATCCATACTAAAAAAAAAAAAAATAGTAGGTCTGTTTATTATATTTCATAAAAAAATGTATATTTGTTATGTTGAACGTAGTAGGGGTATGAAATCAAATCAATGACTTGTAGTAATCGGTGAAAGAGTGAGAGTTGATGTCACTTTCTGCATTTTCCCGCCACGCTCCAACGCGTGGAAACCGATACTTTCTCGTGATTAAGTAATTCTTAATTATAGATAGCAATTAGCGATGTTAAATGTCTCTAAATAGCCATTGTTTTTTGCTTGATAATTTTGTTTTGATTTGTTTAACTCGTTCATGGTGGTCTGTTCATAACAAAAAGAAACTGATTGTATAAATAAATAACTGAAAACTGACAAACTTACTATTTACAGCTATAGTAATAGTAACATGTAGTTATTTGTACATCTTTATAAACAAATATATAGCCTAAATGGCGATTAAAATGACATTTCTAAGCTAGGTTTTAAAAATTACCTAAAATTTTAACTAATATCGACAAGTATGTATCTTCTTATGTAGGAATCTAGCAATTTTTTGCACGACTTCTAAGTAATTTTTCTAGACTAGTCTATGGGGCCGTTAACATGCATATAAATCCATTATTCACCGGACATAAGTATACTAATTATAACTATAAGACTCCTGCATTATATCATGTCTATGGTCCCATATCGAATCTCCCCTACATTTTGCGTTTAACAACTTACGAAAACTACGCCGTACTAAAAAGGAACGATTTAACAAAAGAGCTTTCAACCATACAATACCTATTTATCCGACACGCGTAACCAGTAATTTATAAAACGACGCAATTTTTTTTCTATCCCTTTTTTCCATTGAGCAGTGAACGTGTGCTCACAAAGATTATCGCTTTTAAATGTAAGGGTCTACACCTACCGTACCTATTACACCTTTTATAGAAGAAGTGGGGAAGGTTGATGTCAATTTGATGGTATAAATACTCTTCAGTATTTGTCCCATTCCATACGAACATTCACTTTTGGCAATAACATCTACTTTTTAAGAGTCTACCTATGTTAATACACACACACACACATTTTCTCTAACATAGTTTCTGTATAAGTGATCATACGTTCTGTTTAGTTATAAGACTTAGTTATTAATTTTCTGGGTGCCCTGAAAACCAGTGCCGCGTCTATAAGACACGGTATTCGCTGAGTGGCATCCTATTTGGTCTACTAGTTATTAAGTATTATGTACTTGTTTTTATTATGTATCTGTATGCCAAATAAATATTTTCTATTCTATTCTATTCTATTCTATGTCCTGTGCATACATTATATATAACTATTATAACTAATCCGTTCAGGAAAACATAAACCACATCATCCTCCTTGCGTTATCCCGGCATTTGCCACGGCTCATGTGAGCCTGGGGTCCGCTTTGACAACTAATCCCAAGATTTGGCGTAGGCTGACTAGTTTTTCGAAAGCGACTGCCATCTGACAACAGAATCCACATAAGCTTGACAAATTATAAAGTGGTGATCTCACTCTCTTACTTTAATTAAAATTCGTCTTACTTAAAAAATTGTTACCAAAGGTCACCCACACGGTCGGTGTGTGCCCGACTACTAGGAATTCCTAGGGGTCGATTTAGAAAAAAAATACAAGAAAGAGATGGAGAAATCAGTTTTTTTGTCTGTCTGTCTTTCACATAACTTTCCCCGAACATAATGGGGCCAGGTAGGCGGACCCAAAAAAAAGTTGCCCTTATTTTTGATTGTGACATTTAATAAATTCAACGATAGGTTATGTTTTGGATTTTAAGTTTGTGGATCAAAATTGAGTATAGAATTAGAGGTAAAAATCCATATTTTAAGGACGTATTAATGTAGGTAATGTAAGATGCGGAAAAATTGTATCGGAAAAACTTCTAGCCATTTCTTTATGTTGCATAAAATAATAGTACACTATTTTATACAAATAAATTTAATAACTTACTATGTTACCTGAGTGTCACCATTATTACTTTTCACCATTATTAGTGTCACATTTACTAATTTTTTTAAAGGTTTTATTATAAAAAATATTTTCTTCTTTTTCATTTCACTTTCTTCTTCCAGTAATTATTGTTCTGTTTTTTATTGTTTTCTTCTGTATTTGTGTTTTTTATTTCTATATTTTTTACCAATTGGACGCTATAAATAGAGCGCGGACGCGGTAGGCCCAGAAGGAGATGGAGGGATGACCTAACTGGCCGAAAGAAGCACTAAACCGGAGTCATTGAGGTTAAGGGGAGAGGCTTTTGCCCAGCAGTGGGACACCATTATAATCTAGTAAAAAAAATGCATGCTAAGTACCATGTTGTTATAATGGTTAACATAATCGCCCATTTAAAAATGTCCCTAACACAGAACAATGAAAGTACTCACGTACGAAACTATAAAACTTGAACTCCTAGGGTCGCATTGCGCAACGAAAGCCATCGTCACAAACTGACTAGTCCTCAACCTTAAACAAACGACTTAAAGTCCACATAAAGATATAGAAGCCGGTACTTATCATCGAAATAAAGTAACAAATCCTGAACCTTACTCCAGCGACATAAGGTCAACCAATTTGTATACCACTGTAGAACCTTTTCACAGAAATCGTCAAAGTGACTTCCATAGCAATTGAAGCAAGGTGTCAATATGACAGGGTTCTAAAGTTTAGGATTCAAATTGGTTGACTGGACAGTGGGGCCTACCGCTGACACCAAAATGTCGGTATCGTTCTAACAAGAATCATGGATAAAAATTTGCGTACTTCGATGTCCGCGGTAACCCCTGCTTTCGTCACAGTTTTCTAACCTTACAATGGTCTTTATTGCAAGGTATTTAGGTATATCTATAGTCAATGGTTATCGCACGTGGGCCCTCACAATGGACATTGTGTACATAAGGATGTGCACGTGTGCTTGACGGTGGGAGATTGTAGGAAAGTTTTTTGCACGTGTGACGGTATGAGGGGTCATAAACTATAAGGAATAAGTACGTATTTTTTATATAGAACGATGAACTAAAGTACAAATTTAAATTTGGTTCAAATTGAGCATTATTCTTTTACATTAATTAATTTATTTATATTTATTTCTAAGTTTATTTATAGTGGTATACAATATTGTTTGTTTTTCAGTACAATACTTTTACTTATTGTCAAAAACAATCATCAATTTCATCTTCATCAGATTATCCTCTATTCCTCGCACACAGTTGTTATATTTAGGTAGGTACCTAAATATCAGACCGCAAATGTACCCTTTGGTTTAAAAAAAAATACTCATTCTATGGCATTAAAAAAAATGAAAGCCCTATTTAGACTACACTGCATGTTTCTTTAACCACCATTATTATTATTTTTGACATTATAAATAACTCTGTTTATTACCTGTCGGTCTATATAGTGTCTTTATCTATTTATGTACTTACCTCTTATTAAATGCATGAAGATAAACAGTTTGAGGATTGAGAAAGGACATGAGACAGTTGTCAATCAACATCATCACTCACCCACAAAAATTAAATCACGGGTAGAAGCTAGTTCATAATTTCTTATTTTAATAATACATGACTTAATAATGCACCTATATACCTACAATAAAGCGCATATGCGAGGTATTCTAACATACGATATTTTTTTTACACTTAGCAACAACTGACAAAAAACTAGAGACTTGTGTAATTTTCACATTGTATCGTAACCGTACAGTTAACCTTACCAAACCAAATGGCTGTTCAAATGTTCACACAATGGTTGAACGATGTGAGAATGTGTGAAGGCTGACCCAGGGTCGGAGCGTGATCTCAGTTTACACTTTACCTAGTCTACGGGCTCGATTAACTTATTACTTGAGTTTAAATGAATATGCGTGGAGTCACAAGAATGGATAAGATTAGGAATGAGTGTATAAGAGGAAGTCTGAAAGTTGCACCGATAGTAGAAAAAGTAAGAGCGAATCGACTAGCATGGTATGGGCATGCGATGCGAAGGGATGAAAGTCATGTGACGAGAAATGTTTTTTTTTTTTATTATAAACTGACCAGTGATTGACCTTAGTCGCACCTGATGGAAAGTGACGACAAGGCCGAGGTTGTAGCTCACTGGTTCAGTAACAGCCTATTCACTCTTGACTTGAATTCACCCAGATTGTATTCGCCCGGGAATACAGATAAGGGGAGCATGTTCCATTCCTTAGCAGTTCGCATTAGGAAAAAAGAAGATGTATTACGAATGAATGTTGAAGGAAGTAACGGGAGAGGAAAACCGAGGCAAAGGTGGCCCCATACATTTCACGACTCTCCTCTTTCAGTATAGACTTACATAATAAGATTTTTCCTCGTAGACAAAGCTTTTCACACTGACGTGCATTTCTTCCAACAAACACCTAGTACATTTCAAAATACTTATAACATACTTAAACAGAATTACGTGCGTTGTGTTGCCACGGAGTTTAAATAGGAACATTTTGCCTTCATAATCAATTTATCAGGTAAGCTCGGTCCATAGTATTGTATTGACCTCACATCCAATTTCTAGATGTTCAAAAATCTAGATGTTCCAATTTCTCAATGTTTCAAAAGAAAAGAGAAGAAGGAATATACTTTGTATCATTTTGTAACCTCTCTTTCCGCACAGACTATCTATGTGTATTGAATTGTCAGCTTCATTAAAGACCAAGAAGTAAGTCTTTAATTTGATCTTTAGGTACAAACACATTGGTTCAATTTAGCTCCGAAGTTGAGATAGGTAACCCCACAGAACGAATATCTTGATACAGTTCTGTGGGTAACCTTTGGGGTTAGGCAGGCAGGAATTGTTAGGTTCCTTTATCAATGGAACGTCACTTGCATGTATGTTAAGATTGATAACAACTTGCACTGGTTTTTTGCACTAAGGATATTTCATGTAACTAATAATGTGTTTTTACAATAAACCTATATTTTTAATTGGACATTAAATCGGATTCAGTTAAAAGATAAATTTAAAGGCTCACTCGTAACTGTCAGTTTTTACCCTAATGAAGGCTAGCAATCATTTTAATGGCATAATTCAATGTGGGTAGGTACACTTGGAATAAATCAGTGTTTTGAAATGCGTTTAAATCAAGAAAATTAATTATTGCAATTTTACAACTACTAAAAATCGCTAATAAAGTTGTCCTTATCATTCTCATGACGGTTTTATACAGTAAATGGAATTAATGAAATAATTAAAGGAAAGTACAAAAATGTTTCTTCTATTTCGCTTATATGGATGATTCACTGGCCGCAAGATAGATGGCGCCACTCGTCACTGGTAGCCGCATACGCAGAGTTTTATACTAAGTAAGAAAAGCGATGGATCTGCCATAGCTGGGCACCGTTAATAAAATAGTTAACTTCGTTAATCGCTAATCCGTTACTAAAAAAGTTAACTTCGTTAATCGTTAAACCGATACATTTCGACAAATTTAACGTAAGTTAAAGTTAATCGTTAATCCGTTAACACGTGAAAAAAAATGAACTTTTCTTTAAATATTTAGTTGCATCAGTATCCACTATAACGTATTATATTTCTGTAAAAGGCCGAAGTACAGCTAGCCTATTGAACTCTAGGCTGCACGTGGAAGGCAGTGATCGCCTGAGCTACTGCCAAGAGCTGTGTCAGGAGAGATGCTAGCGGTGACGGGACTGTTGTGGCACTTTGGGCGGTAGAGGCTAGGGAAGCGAATGTGGTCGTAAATAGGGCTCGAATTTGCTGCCCTATCACTACGACAGTCGCCATGGTAAAGCTTAGGATTCACCGAATCAAAGTTAGTAAAAGCAAATCCACGTGAAGAATACTTTTTTAGGTAATATTTCGGACTTTTAGCAATCGACATCGGTAAAACCTAGGATTTACCGGCAAATTATAGGATTTGCCGTACTTCGGGCTTTTATAGTAGCGTTCAGAACGTGTTTTTCGCAGCGTAGATGGCGCCTGTGCCCTACTAGATTAACGATTAACGGACTCGGAGAAATTTAACGGAAGTTAACGAGTCCGTTAACATTTTTTTAAGTTAACTTAAAAGTTAATCCGTTAATCGAAATGTTAACTTCGTTAATTAACGTTTAACGGATTAACGAGTTAATGCCCAGCTATGGGATCTGCAACTGTGCATCTCTGCAAGTCTGCATTAGTTCGACTATCTTCATGATTTATTTAAGTTTCGATTGGCATTTTCTTTCATATATGTTATCCAAGATTATGCAAAAAAAAAAATCTTCCCTAAGTTTGAATATATAGTAGGTAGGTAACAAGCCTTAATATTTTCTTAGTACTCAGTAGATTTATTTTAAGAATAGGCGAAGTGAACCACGGACTCGAGAATCTCGAGATCCCCTTTCACGCTGCGCCGGAGTGTCGACACAGCGGACACTTTCCACTCGATTTTCATAACCGACGCTTATCTGATACCGGCTTGCGCACGCGCAGGTACCCGGTACAACCTGAGATTCTTGAGCTTGCTTTAATTTAACCTCCTCATATAAAAATACATTCAAAAAAATTTGGGCTAATACTTGCACCACCCGCTTAACTCAAGGTTAGTGGGCTGTCAACTGTCAAATTTCATATAAAATGGTGGGTTGACCTCAGGTTAACCCTCCATTTTCGGTGGTGCAAGTGACCCTTATGACACAAGGTTCCAAAACCGAAAAACAAAACAAATGCTCAAAGGACTCGGGAGGTTCGTTTCTGTTTGAGAAATTTTCAAAAAGCAAAACAAATCTGTTCCTAGAATTGATATGATATGATTATGGGTCAACATTTTGTCCCTAAATGTGACGGAGTGGAGGTTTGTGTGAGATGTTTCTTCTCTTATTTATATAGCATGTCTTTTTATGTATTTTGATAGAAAAACAAGCGGACATAAGAAAACTAATATTCTTTTACGATTACTTATGAATTTGTATACGAAAAATTTTAAGAGCTCCTGAAACATAAATATTATTACATACATATGAAATCATAACATATAGGTACATTAGGTATCTACCTAATCTTCTCTGAGTCATAAAAATCCCCTACATTATCGTAACTCATTTTAAAGAGTAGGTATTTTTAGGACCCCGCGAAATACAATAGAAATATTGTACAAAACAGGCAACTATCTACACCACAAATTATTATTATCAGACCTCAAACCCATATAAAGCTAACTTTCTTAAATTCTTATTGTTGTACAACAAAATACCAAAATCTATCAAACAGGTTGAAACTTGAAACTTTATCTGTTTCACTAAAACCTTTAACTATTTCGGCAACAACATAGTTTGATAAATTTAATGCTAGCACCATCATTAATCAATGGTGACCTTTCTAACATTATTCTGACATAACAATATCTACCCGGAGATCGTAATTCTTTCGTAATGTTCGAAAAAGTCTACAAAATCGCTTCTCACGATTGTTACTTTCTAAATTGATTCCGAATGAGATCGCCCATATTGGGTTTTATCGAAAATGGATCGGTGGAGTCTTAAGATATGTTGTTTTTGGTGTTTTGGTAAATTTGAGATAAGCCTACTTATAGAATTTTTTAATGGATTGGTAAGAATGTAGTTTAGATTGGATTCTGTTTTGACCGCTTTCAGTCTTGCCTTTAGAATTTTGTTGTTGTTAAATATTAGTGTAGGTAAATACATCGTGGGTGCTATCATTTTTCACGTTAATTTATGTTTTTACGGTGTTTTTCTTATCAAAGAGATTCAAAACATCATAAATCAATTTGTTTTTCAATTTCTTTCCATATCAATGCCTAACTCCCTGATATGATCTGAATTTCCATCTGTTTACATACATAATCATAATAAAGCGATATAAGGACGAAGATGCGCGATGATTCACACTAATCTTTATAATCAAAGCTGCCTCTGTGACCCAAATCCAAGCGAGTAGTCTCATTGTGAACACACATATCTAAACATTACGCACACCGACATTGTAATAGTAGTAGTGCGCTTAAATTCTACAATAAACTTTTGGCCTAGTGAAATAATGTTACAAGATTCAGGCAACGCAGATGTAAAAGGGTGTATGATGCATGTAAGACATAAGCCGTTTTACTTTGATCTGCGTGTGACTTATACCCTTTTACATTAAAATGACATTCTATCTCGATTGTAAACTATGTCTAGTATAACGTGGTCTCGTTATCTTTGCAAATTTTTATCTAAGCTATTACTTTACGTAGACTGGTTTTCTTGTGATGCGCGCGAATGTTATATGTACCTACAGAATAGCAACCCTGTTCTAAGACGAATTTATGAAAGGCATTTACATACACAATATCACATTAAAGCTACGGAATCTAAGCATCTAAAGGCGTGTACAGGGTTTTAATCAGTCAAACTGGAAATATCAAGGCCTATTTTGGTGCAAAAATGAGTGAATGTGCGTATTCTACACACACACATACTTGCAGTCACTTTGAATGTGTTGTGTGTTACTATGAAAGCGAAATGCGTGTATCATGTATGAGAATTAGGACATTCCTGTCTACGTCTAGTCTAACTAGATGGAATGTGAAAAGGACGGATTATAAACAAGTACAAAGAACAGTCAGATATGAGACAGAAGTGAATAGTGCATCTTAGAACATAATGCTACGAGTACTGAAGGAGATAGACACTTGTCGAAGGGTGACTTGCATTTTCTTATAAAATGTATGGGAAAGCTGTGGTAGGTATTGTTTGTTTGATACTAACATAACAACTTTTCAAGTTAAGGTTAAAATTAATGTTGCATAATGTATACTTAGTATTAAGATGTGGCACACCTCCGGTAGCCGGAGCAATTGAACCGATATACCAAACGGTCGCAGGTTCGAGTAAGGCCAGAGGTGTGAATTTTTCTAATTTTCTTTTAATTTAATAATTTGTAGGCAGTATCGCTCACGGAAATATTAACTTAGTAATGACAAAATCACAATTTATTGCTTTAGTTGGACGCACATTATAAGTAGGTAAACTCGTAGTTTCATAATTTATTATGTTATTTTATGATTATGGTCGACTATCGTGTACTTAATTAATGGGGACAGGAAAGAAGGTTTTCCTATTGAATTAATTGCCGCCACAACGAAGATTAAATAAAACTTATTTTTAGTTGTCCGTTACATAATACGTAAGAGCGTGCGACTTTCGATCCGGAGGTCGCGGGTTCGAACCCCGGCTCGTACCAATGAGTTTTTCGGAACTTATGTGCGAAATGTCATTTGATATTTGCCAGTCGCTTTTCGGTGAAGGAAAACATCGTGAGGAAACCGGACTAATCCCAATAAGGCCTTGTTACCCTCCGGGTTGGAAGGTCAGATGGCAGTCGCTTTCGTAAAAACTAGTGCCTACGCCAAATCTTGGGATTAGTTGTCAAAGCGGACCCTAGGCTCCCATGAGCCGTGGCAAATGCCGGGATAACGCAAGGAGGAGGAGGAGGAGTGTATGATTTTATATATTCCCCGTTATTTTGTTGTTGCTAAGAGAATATTGACGGAGCGTTAGCGAAGATCTGCGTTTCAACTTGGGAAAAATGCTTTCGTGTGTCCGTAACTTAGGATGTTTTTCTCTACAGTGTTATTCGAGTTTCTCAGCTGATTCCCGGACAATATTGAGTATTTTTTATATGGTTCAGCTAATTTTATTTATTTATTTATTGAGTTGTAAGACTTGTAAGCTATGTTCACGGAACAGCACAGCTGGGTAGTAGAATAAGCCTCCATTTTAAGTCTTATTCTATAGTCTGCTTGCCTATGCGAGCCAGCACTTATATCAGTTATATCACATATTTTGGCCTCCACAATATCCCTAGTTCCTTTGCGGCAAAAACGCACAAATCATAATTAAGTTATGTATGCATTCATGAGTCATGAGCTGTATCTACGAGTATCGTATCAACTGTCATGTCTGTAAGTAGTGTTAATCAAACATGTGTTTGAATTATCGCAACAACGATTATATAACAATAATCAACTGTCTTAGACCTACTTATATGTACAAGAACGCTTGTCATCCATTCAAAGTGCGACACAAACATAATGGTGTGGAGTGTCATTTTTCGTGACTGTTGAGAAAAATGTCGTTTCTTGGATTATTCCTTTATGTTAGAAAGTTAATTAAATATTTTTCAATAAATCATTTTTGATTAAGGTGTTCGTGCTTTCGCTTGAACCACTTGTGAGATTACACCTTCGTAAGTCGTACCTTACGTATGAATGTCTCGACTAGAAGTGGCTGAGAGTCTAGCTAGGTATGTGCTGAGAAAACAGAAAACACTGGTTACTCGAACCTACATTATTGTCTTGGGTAGGCCCTAAGGCAAAAGTGATTTTCTAACGTTTGTAAATAGATAGAAGATATACCCAATAAATATATCTTCTATTTATAATAAAACTAGCTTCTGACTGCGGCTTCGCTCGCGTTAGAAGGAGTCAAAAAGTAGCCTATGGCACTTTCCATCCCTTCAAATATATCCACTTAAAAAAATCACGTCAATTAGTCGCTCCGTTTTGCCCTGAAAGACGAACAAACAAACAGATACACACACTTTCCCATTTATAATATTAGTATGAATATTATTCTAATGCATCATTTATGGGAATAATATGCTTGCCACTCATGAGTATTCTAGGTGAGAACTACTTGATATTGTAGTACAGTCAAGAGCAAAAATATGTACCTACTATGCTCTTATTACACAGGACTAAGATGCTGCGACATATTTTTGAGTAAGATGTGTGTGTACGTACACCCATATTTTTACAATTGACTGTACCTATATTTAGGGATGGCAATCATGCAGGGTAGGGCAACCATGTGATGGTCAGGTGCTCCGAAGACGCTGCATACAATAGTCGCGATCCTCAGCAATGAGGGACTGAGGAAAAAGAAAAGTACTTATGAAAAATACTGTACCCACGAATTTTCATCAAAATCTTTTTCAATTTTATCACCTTCACATTTAAGTAGGTATAGTATAATCCTTTGTCTACTATAATTATGCTATATCAACTCCGAAGGTCCGCATGTCAGTGTCACAGAAATATGACAAGTTGAAATAGCGAAATTATATAACAACGATCTAATATCTAAATTACGATGATTTTAAACTTGACACGCAAATAATACGGCCGCTTGAGTTGTTCAAATAGTTTAATTATGGCCATTATTGATAGACTGGATAAATGAAGGATGAACAAACAAATAAGAAAGAAATAGGTGCAATGCGAGTAGTACTCGCGTACCGAATGTTCCGTATACATTTTTTTTAAGTTTTTAGTTTTTGTCTCTACGTTTAGCATAACTAATAAGAAATTTCAGTTCGATACACCTCCACGTTCCCGTAGTAAAGACTCTTGACTGACAAATAAACGGATTTCAATGGGTTGCGTTGTTTTTAAAGAGCTTTCGGAACTAAAAATAATAATCCTGGTACTGTTTCCCTGGAAAAATAAACTACTCGTTTTAAAATTGGGTATACGGTTTCGGAATAATAGTATTAATAAAGATCTCAAGAAAAAACAAATAAAAAAAGAAACATGGAAAATGTTCATCTAGAGAGCATAAATTATATCTATTTAGATATAATTCTAAATGTACACTCTAGAGTGTTAGATATAATTCTAAACTTGCCTTTCCGAGTGTTCAAATAGTGCTAGGTTTAATGCACTTGTACACGTTTCGCTAATTTAATTTGCACTTCTACAGGACTAACATAAGCTGTGTTAACCTGACCTTACCCGAAATAAGAATAACACACTACAAAATACAGTGTTTGTTTTATTTTTATAACCTACATTCATTAAGAATAAGGCACAACCTTCCAAACCATTTCCGTTCGCCCCTAAAAAAAAACAAAACCATTTCACCTCGAGGCTACAAACAAGCGAGAAAAGAACTGATTACGCCGAACGCGTGCGCAACCGAAAAAGTGGTCCACGAAGATGCAACCAGAAAGAGACGGGCATACTTTCATCGGTACAGTTTATGATAGTGAAGTAGTCGGGGAGCCTTGCAGAGATTTTGGCATTTACTCATTTGCGCGAAAAGTGCATGATATTTAGCTATGTCGTTGTTAACCACTTTGAGCACTTGTTAGGTCATTCATTTTAGTCCTTATTACCTGCGAATTATTATGTACCTCTACCTATTTATTTTATTAATCTGACGTTTCAATTTGCAAATCTTGCATCGCACTTGTGATCGACAGATTAATGATCGACAAATTAATAAGATTAATGAAAGACGTAAAAAAAAATAGAACATGTGACCGAATCCACAATACATTTAACTATTTCATACTCCTTCATGAACCTTCCGAAAAAAATCTGTAGACTCTTCCGGGGTTGCTAAAATAGTACATTACGATATTAGTGCGAAAAAAAGGAAGTTCGGAACGAGTGGCGATAAATTAAAACACGACCGAAGGGGGTGTTTTAACGACGACACGAGTTACGAATTTCCTTTTCGCACGTATATCGTACGTCATTTTCAGTACAGATGAGCCTCCGAAGTTTCGACCTGACATATAATGAACCACTTCTCGCACTAGCGCGTAAAAAAATCTGTACTGAAAAGCTTTATTTCTATACTTTATATCCATATTTTTTCTTTTCCTATCAATATTTTTTTATTGTGCAGTAAGACTACGACGCTCCAGTAACTCCGCATTTACCATCGCCGGCTCCCCAGCTAAAGCGAGAGGGGGCATCGAAAGTAGTCCGTGCGATAAAGACGGAGCAAGAGAAATTGCTGTGGCAACTTTCGCTGAACTCGTTTCTGTTACGTCAGATGCGCTCGTTGCGTAACCGAAGATTATGAGTACGACACTGATTTGAATGATCGATGGAAGTGAGCGATTAGATTTTATGAGTTTCCGTTGAGTCGGGATACTTGTAACGGTTGTACTTCCGAAGAGATTGAAATAAGACGATTCGAATGTAGGTATATGTCTAAAATGGATTTCAAAGGTTGTAGTGTTTTGTCATGATATTACTGCAAATCACGGGATTTTACCTGACTACGGACTCACTTAATATCATGGTTGATCTCTCTTTTAGGGCGAATTGGTCCATAAATACAAACCTACTGTTCCTAAATTCCTGCTCTTAAACTCTAGCTGATCTTGCATTTTTACAGCAGTTGTACCGAGCAAAATTTTTTTGGAGTATTGGTTTGGAGTACCACCAGGTTGTACCTACCTACCTAAGTTGTGGATAAGATGAGATTATAGTCTTTTCGTAACGGTTCTCTAATGATGAACATACAAAGAATACATAATTCTACACGAAAATGCTTTCTGTAATACTACGCAGAAACTAGTCCACCGGGGAAATTGTTACAAAACGTTATGCATGGCGTCCATTCAGTATAATCGCCTTTTGATGCCACCGTCATTGTTGTCAGTTATGTTGTGTATAATTTACATGGAATTATACGCCACTTGCTTTCTCTAGTTATGATACGCGTAGTTACTATGGAGAAAATGTTTGTCCATTGAATTTTTTCGTATCATGTTTTGCGATCGGTTTTTCGTGTTCTATTGTTTTGTATCTCATTCTCATTGGCCTTAACGTCTATTGCAGACGGTTTATGGTGTAACATTCGAGAAGCACCTTTTTTGGTGACTTAATAGACCGATGCGAGACCAACATAGTCTACCGCAGGACTGACAAGAGAAGTTTGCGGAAATCGGCGCTGAAACACCTTGGCGTCGCTTCTGTCTCTTATCAGCAAGTGCAGCCAACCATGTGTCGTCACAAATTCTGCGACCCTCCACAACGTATTTGCGCCACTTCGTTCGTTGCTCTGCAAGCCTCTCCCAGTGTTGGTGGTCAATATGAAAGGCAATCATGTCCCTCTTTGTGCCTGAGTGGCAGCGAAGGGCGGGGCGTGCGGCGTGCATGTCAAACAATTGAAGCTCATACAGGTGTCCTGAGTCGACGCTGCATAGGGTGCACGCCCCGCCGAACGCTCCGCTCCGAGCGTCCACTCAGGCCTTACGCAAAGACTTTTTACCAAAACATGCGTTCTCACGACGCCATAAATATAGACCTGGCACGACTTTAATATGAACTTGCGCACGGGACCGTCCTAAGTTATCCTGAACCGCGAGGCTCCAGACTGTCGAGAATTCCAAAAATGAACTTGAACTACGGATAAAAAAATAGCACAAACTTAACTTAATTAGGGTGTTACCACACTAATCGATCGATAATTTCTATTAACTCGATCCATCCACGTCGAATGCTCCATGTTGACATCGATAGATCGATTGGTATGGTAACACTCTAAGTAAGTACTTACTTATGCTGCGGGCGGAACTTTATGGATTGTAAAATGAAAAAAAGAAGGAATAGTTAAGGGATAAGTATGAGGTACTACACGTCAGATACTTTGTCAGTACTGCAAGCTTTTTTTAATGTAAAAATATGTATCAAGAGCTTTATTCTTAATATATTTGTTAATAAACCACCGAAGTGAGTGTCAGTGGCCCAGATCATATATTATCAACTTGTCAGTTAATTCTAATGAAGACACGCGGACGTAATTAAGACACTACAAACATTTGGAGGCCGTTTCGACAGCTGTGACAGCCCACATCCGTCAAACACTGTTTGTTTCTTGGTGACAAATGTTACGCACTTTGTTTGGGTTCATTATGGTAGTAGGAAGCTTATAAGCGATTGGTTGTTCAAAAAACGTAGCCTATTGAGAAAAGAAGTGAGAAGGTGTGTGGAATAGGTGCGTATTCTAATAGGAGTGGTCTGGAGAAGGAAGGAACATCTTTTTTTGAAACGACGATTAGCTGTTATAAAACTTATAAATGTTTTATAACACTGTGTAACAAGGACAGCGTAATGTCAATGCCATCGCGCTGTCCCTGTCACCTGTTATATAACACTTATAACAGCCAATGTGGGAGCACCATGAAGAATTATGAATTATTTTGTGAACATCAATAGCAGTGAGCCTTCTATACATGTACTGATATTATATTCTGTGGCTCCGTATAGTTTCATAGTTTTCTCTCTATCGTGTTTTCCGTGTTTTCGTGACAGAGTCAGTGACAAATATTTCGCACTTTTTTGCGTTACTTACGTTATTTATGGCATTAGACGTAATTGCTTAGACTATCATGTGAGGTAAAAGGAACATTCTTGTTTCAGGGCAATAGATGAGGATTGCCTACGGGCATTTCTCTTGACCTAATGTTTATTTTACCCCATACAGGCATACACCTAATCTTAATTATTTTATGTGGACTACGGGTACAATAATAAATTATATGTTCTTATATCTCCTAAAAAATACCACAAATAAAATGATTATTATTTATTATGAGCCTATTGTGTCCCACTGCTGGGCAAAGGCCTCCCCCCCCTCTTTTTTCATTCCTCTCGGTTTGGTGCAACAACTGACCAGTTTCAAAAAGGAGTCTAAGTTATCCCGCCATCGCCGACGAGGTCTGCCGGATCCTCGATTTGACTCGAGGGCTCCCACTGCGTGGTAGTCTTGGCCCAATGGCATGCGACAGACGTGGCCAGCCCAGTCCCCACTTTAACTTGGCCGCTTTCCGAGCTACATCAATTATCTGAGTTTTTTGAGCGCAGCGTAGTGTTCCCGGATTCGGTCCCTTAGTCTCACACCTAGTATGCTGCGCTCCATAGCTCTCTGGCAAATCCCGAGTTTGGACTTCTGAGCTTCCGTCAAAGACCAAAACCAAATTAAAAACAAAAAGGCTAAAGGTTAAACTTATTACGTGCCAAAAAACATTTATCGAAAGCGTTAGATTAATGCTAAAACAAACTACTTGACATTCGAAACAAACAAAAGAATCAATTGTGTTTCACCCACGCCAATGGCCTGTCGCTATTATTTAAAGAAAGCAAATTAAAACACTTTCCTTTTCCACTAATCATCACTCTCACTTAAATACCAACATCGTCAATAAAAGAAGAAAGTACAGAATACCATTTATTTCGCCCTAAACAACATAGTCTTTAGCAGTACTGTTTAAGGTTCACCGAATTGAATGATATATTTAAATCTAGTGTCATGTATACTAAATGGTATATCAATCACTACTTCGAAAAAAAACTCGTATCTTCTTTTATCAATGAAAATACAAATGTAGTAATTAAGTATGAAATGCTTATGGAGTTACTGCATTATGAGTTTGAGTAATATATGAGATACGAGAATTTTGAAAGTGACAGTATCAATAAACGTCTATGATTTAAGTGGGTAATTATATAAAGACGCGTGTGTGATATATGGCAACATATAAATAACATAACGTAGAATGATTACTGCACTTATTGAAAGCTATACTTTTAAAAACACATGTCCCAATCTATAATAAACTTTGTTCAAAGTATTTATAGTCGAATGTGAGGTAAAATGGTGGAGTTACGGAGCATTTTGCGCGCTTAAATTGATTATTGATTCAGCTTAAAAAACAGTTTAACCGTAATATTGTATAATATTGGAATTGCAAGTGCATTATTTTTCAATTTGAATAATTTAGCCTTAAGTAGTTAATAAGCTTTTTTATGAAAATAAATGAAGGCCTCTTCTTTGCCTATAGGTAATAGGCGTGCATTGGGGTAATTTCGAAGCACAGATATGCTGTGTAATTTCTAGAAAGGGGAATCTTGATATGATGGAAATAATGGTGATTTTTACGTGACTTTCGAAATTAGACGTCTTTCAAAATTACCCCAATGCACCCTACAACTATGTTAGCTGACCGATGTCTGCCAGTGTATCGTATGTAAAATAAATGTACCAATTTAGGTGCAGTCCAGTTCAATTAAAGGAACTACGAAAACAATATGTAGAACAGACAATCAATTAAGCGATGAAGAGTGACATAGGTAATTAGGTACCCGATTTTTTTTGTCTCTTTCTAACCACCCATTTCCCCAAAATGGGGAGGTGGAAGTTTGTACACTGAGAGAAAATACAACCAGTTTTCATGTTCGTTCAACAAGTTTTTTGGTTAAAATAGCGCCTACGTGCTCTTTGGTTCAAACAACAAGCTACTACATCATTTTAATCGGCAATATATTTTGAATCTGACATGTAAACTTTATTGAATGTTTATAAATAAATATCTGAATCTGAATCAACAAGTCGATTTTATAAAAACAACCTGACACATATTGTTTTAAACATACGTTTGGCTGATTCAAACGGATAAACCGCAACAAGTCGAACTTGTTAAATTCACAATGCAAATTTCTCTCAGTGTATGAAACATTCCACCATTTCGAAATTTAACGCGAGCTAAGACTCGGCCAAAAGTTAGTGTCATAATACAACATGAGTTTAAAGTAAAAACCGGCCAAGAGCGTGTCGGGCCACGCTCAGTGTAGGGTTCCGTAGTTTTCCGTATTTTTCTCAAAAACTACTGAACTTATCAAGTTCAAAACAATTTTCCTAGAAAGTCTTTATAAAGTTCTATTTTTGTGATTTTTTTCAATTTTTTTAAACATATGGTTCAAAAGCTAGAGGGGGGGGACGGGGGACGCACTTTTTTTTTCCTTTAGGAGCGATTATTTCCGAAAATATTAATATTATCAAAAAACGATCTTAGTAAAGCCTTATTCATTTTTAAATACCTATCTAACAATATATCACACGTTGGGGTTGGAATGAAAAAAAAAATATCAGCCCCACTTTACATGTAGGGGGTACCCTAATAAAACATTTTTTTCAATTTTTTATTTTTGCACTTTGTTGGCGTGATTGATATACATATTGGTACCAAATTTCAGCTTTCTAGTGCTTACGGTTACTGAGATTATCCGCGGACGGACGGACGGACGGACGGACGGACGGACAGACAGACATGGACAGACAGAAACTATAAGGGTTCCTAGTTGACTACGGAACCCTAAAAAAGATAGAGAGCGTGGTTCAATTCCTGATTTTTATGGACTACTTATTGAAACGTACGTAATCCATACTTCCATACTAATATTATAAATGGGAAAGTGTGTGTCTGTTTGTTTGTCCGTATTTAACGGCGAAACGGAGCGACGAATTGTCGTGATTTTTTTAAGTGGAGATAGGAAGGGATGGAGAGTGACATAGGCTAATTTTGTCTCTTTCTAACGCGAGTGAAGCCGTGAGCAACAGCTAGTTACGTATAAAAAACATTGCCATCGATGATGAGCTTTACAAGTAAGTTAAGCAAGTAACATTGATGAATTCTCTTGCTTCTGCTGCCACAGCCTGAGCCTGAGATCGAGCTTGCGAAACCTCTTGCAAAGAAATTGAAAGATGTATGTGTAGTCCACACATTGAGTTCATAATAGTACCAAGGCCTCTCGCTCATGATTTTGTAGAATTATCGTGCTAAATACAGTTTTTTTTTACAAACCCCCGGTTAGAATTTAACCTCCTAAAACCTAAACTAATTTTTTTATGTTTCATTTGCAATTTTTTTCCATCTCATTTCTATCCCATAATTTTCTTCGATATACATATTTACATAATTATATAAGAAACTAAGAAGGAAAACATCGTGAGGAAACCGGACTAATTCCAATAAGGCTCTAGTTACCCTCTTCGGGTTGGAAGGTCAGATGGCAGTCGCTTTCGTAAAAACTAGTGCCTACGCCAAATCTTGGGATTAGTTGTCAAAAGAAGCGGACCCCAGGCTCCCATGAGCCATGTGGCAAATACCGGGATAACGCGAGGAGGATGATGATGATATAAGAAACTAAGACTAAACTTAAAGAAAGCTAGCTAATGTCTAAAATAGGCCCTTGAGGCATACCAAGGATACTAGCGATATTTCCTCGCTATTCCCATAATTTAATTTATATTGTTCTTTTTAAAGGAATTAAGGACTTAGGAAATTAAATACATCGTCGATTGCCAAATTTATTTTATTTCCGACCAAAAGAGTTTTAGGGTTCCGTAGTCAACTAGGAACCCTTATAGTTTCGCCATGTTTGTCTGTCCGTCCGTCCGTCCGTCCGTCCGTCCGTCCGTCCGTCCGTCCGTCCGTCCGTCCGCGGATAATCTCAGTAACCGTTAGCACTAGAAAGCTGAAATTTGGTACCAATATGTATATTAATCACGCCAACAAAGTGCAAAAATAAAAAATGGAAAAAAATGTTTTATTAGGTACCCCCTCTACATGTAAAGTGGGGGCTGATATTTTTTTCATTCCAACCCCAACGTGTGATATATTGTTGGATAGGTATTTAAAAATGAATAAGGGTTTACTAAGATCGTTTTTTGATAATATTAATATTTTAGGAAATAATCGCTCCTAAAGGAAAAAAAGTGCGTCCCCCCTCTAACTTTTGAACCATATGTTTAAAAAATATGAAAAAAATCACAAAAGTATAACTTTATAAAAAAAGACGAGTGGCGTAGGTAACAATTTGAGGCGAAGCCGAAAATTGTTATTAAGACGCCACGAGTATTTTTTGACTCAGTTAAACACCGTTGCATACAATAATTCTTTTCTACGACCATGCACATACTTTTGAATAGTTTTCTAGAATAACTTTCGTGAAATTCAAACACTGTTTCCCGCAAGTATTTTTGACTTGTCCTCTGCAATGTTTCTGCACTCACCCCTGTCGCTCAGCACCCGCGTTGCCGCAGCCCCGTTGTTACCGGCCTGCTTATGTCGCGCCTGCTATATCCCTTAACGGCTACCTAACAATGCTGTAGCGAGCTTTATATCGTATGCGTGGGTACGCGGGAGCGCCGGTCCGGGGTGAGCATCTTTTATGTATGAGGTTTTAACGATTCAAAAAATGACACGGTAAATGACGAATAACAACACGGGGAGTAGAAAAAATATGTAATTAAAACACTTGTACCTAGTATGTAACAATATGTATAGTAGTATGCGT